>NC_069141.1:69107830-69407830 GCF_943734755.1 Anopheles moucheti
GCTACCTCTTCCGTGGTATGCTCTCCTGGTACTAAACATTCGAAAACTGGTAGTTTTTGAAGCAGTTTTTCGGTGGTTTTCGAGCAAAATTGCTGTACTAGGTGCTACCTCTTCCGTGGTATGCTCTCCTGGTACTAAACATTCGACAACTGTAGTGTTTGAAGCAGTTTTTCGGTGGTTTTCGAGCAAAATTTGCTGTACTAGGCGCTACCTCTTCCGTGGTATGCTCTCCTGGTACTAAACATTCGAAAACTGGTAGTTTTTGAAGCAGTTTATCGGTGGTTTTCGAGCAAAATTGCTGTACTAGGTGCTACCTCTTCCGTGGTATGCTCTCCTGGTACTAAACATTCGAAAACTGGTAGTTTATGAAGCAGTTTTTCGGTGGTTTTCGAGCAAAATTGCTGTACTAGGTGCTACCTCTTCCGTGGTATGCTCTCCTGGTACTAAACATTCGAAAACTGGTAGTTTTTGAAGCAGTTTTTCGGTGGTTTTCGAGCAAAATTGCTGTACTAGGTGCTACCTCTTCCGTGGTATGCTCTCCTGGTACTAAACATTCAAAAACTGGTAGTGTTTGAAGCTGTTTTTCGCTGGTTTTCGAGCAAAATTGCTGTACTAGGTGCTACCTCTTCCGTGGTATGCTCTCCTGGTACTAAACATTAGAAAACTGATAGTTTTTGAAGCAGTTTTTCGGTGGTTTTCGAGCAAAATTGCTGTACTAGGCGCTACCTCTTCCGTGGTATGCTCTCCTGGTACTAAACATTCGAAAACTGGTAGTTTTTGAAGCAGTTTTTCGGTGGTTTTCGAGCAAAATTGCTGTACTAGGCGCTACCTCTTCCGTGGTATGCTCTCCTGGTACTAAACATTCGAAAACTGGTAGTTTTTGAAGCAGTTTATCGGTGGTTTTCGAGCAAAATTGCTGTACTAGGTGCTACCTCTTCCGTGGTATGCTCTCCTGGTACTAAACATTTGAAAACTGGTAGTTTATGAAGCAGTTTTTCGGTGGCTTTCGAGCAAAATTGCTGTACTAGGTGCTACCTCTTCCGTGGTATGCTCTCCTGGTACTAAACATTAGAAAACTGATAGTTTTTGATGCAGTTTTTCGGTGGTTTTCGAGCAAAATTGCTGTACTAGGTGCTACCTCTTCCGTGGTATGCTCTCCTGGTACTAAACATTCGAAAACTGGTAGTTTTTGAAGCAGTTTTTCGGTGGTTTTCGAGCAAAATTGCTGTACTAGGCGCTACCTCTTCCGTGGTATGCTCTCCTGGTACTAAACATTCGAAAACTGGTAGTTTTTGAAGCAGTTTTTCGGTGGTTTTCGAGCAAAATTGCTGTACTAGGCGCTACCTCTTCCGTGGTATGCTCTCCTGGTACTAAACATTCGAAAACTGGTAGTTTTTGAAGCAGTTTATCGGTGGTTTTCGAGCAAAATTGCTGTACTAGGTGCTACCTCTTCCGTGGTATGCTCTCCTGGTACTAAACATTCGAAAACTGGTAGTTTATGAAGCAGTTTTTCGGTGGTTTTCGAGCAAAATTGCTGTACTAGGTGCTACCTCTTCCGTGGTATGCTCTCCTGGTACTAAACATTAGAAAACTGATAGTTTTTGATGCAGTTTTTCGGTGGTTTTCGAGCAAAATTGCTGTACTAGGTGCTACCTCTTCCGTGGTATGCTCTCCTGGTACTAAACATTCGAAAACTGGTAGTTTTTGAAGCAGTTTTTCGGTGGTTTTCGAGCAAAATTGCTGTACTAGGCGCTACCATCTTCCGTGGTATGCTCTCCTGGTACTAAACATTCGAAAACTGGTAGTTTTTGAAGCAGTTTTTCGGTGGTTTTCGAGCAAAATTGCTGTACTAGGCGCTACCTCTTCCGTGGTATGCTCTCCTGGTACTAAACATTCGACAACTGGTAGTGTTTGAAGCAGTTTTTCGGTGGTTTTCGAGCAAAATTGCTGTACTAGGCGCTACCTCTTCCGTGGTATGCTCTCCTGGTACTAAACATTCGAAAACTGGTAGTTTTTGAAGCAGTTTTTTCGGTGGTTTTCGAGCAAAATTGCTGTACTAGGTGCTACCTCTTCCGTGGTATGCTCTCCTGGTACTAAACATTCGAAAACTGGTAGTGTTTGAAGCTGTTTTTCGCTGGTTTTCGAGCAAAATTGCTGTACTAGGTGCTACCTCTTCCGTGGTATGCTCTCCTGGTACTAAACATTCGAAAACTGGTAGTTTTTGAAGCAGTTTTTCGGTGGTTTTCGAGCAAAATTGCTATACTAGGTGCTACCTCTTCCGTGGTATGCTCTCCTGGTACTAAACATTCGAAAACTGGTAGTTTTTGAAGCAGTTTTTCGGTGGTTTTCGAGCAAAATTGCTGTACTAGGTGCTACCTCTTCCGTGGTATGCTCTCCTGGTACTAAACATTCGAAAACTGGTAGTGTTTGAAGCTGTTTTTCGCTGGTTTTCGAGCAAAATTGCTGTACTAGGTGCTACCTCTTCCGTGGTATGCTCTCCTGGTACTAAACATTCGAAAACTGGTAGTTTTTGAAGCAGTTTTTCGGTGGTTTTCGAGCAAAATTGCTGTACTAGGCGCTACCTCTTCCGTGGTATGCTCTCCTGGTACTAAACATTCGAAAACTGGTAGTTTTTGAAGCAGTTTTTCGGTGGTTTTCGAGCAAAATTACTGTACTAGGTGCTACCTCTTCCGTGGTATGCTCTCCTGGTACTAAACATTCGAAAACTGGTAGTTTTTGAAGCAGTTTTTCGGTGGTTTTCGAGCAAAATTGCTGTACTAGGTGCTACCTCTTCCGTAGTATGCTCTCCTGGTACTAAACATTCGAAAACTGGTAGTTTTTGAAGCAGTTTTTCGGTGGTTTTCGAGCAAAATTGCTGTACTAGGCGCTACCTCTTCCGTGGTATGCTCTCCTGGTACTAAACATTCGAAAACTGGTAGTTTTTGAAGCAGTTTTTCGGTGGTTTTCGAGCAAAATTGCTGTACTAGGTGCTACCTCTTCCGTGGTATGCTCTCCTGGTACTAAACATTCGAAAACTGGTAGTGTTTGAAGCTGTTTTTCGCTGGTTTTCGAGCAAAATTGCTGTACTAGGTGCTACCTCTTCCGTGGTATGCTCTCCTGGTACTATACAATCGAAAACTGGTAGTGTTTGAAGCTGTTTTTCGGTGGTTTTCGAGCAAAATTGCTGTACTAGGTGCTACCTCTTCCGTGGTATGCTCTCCTGGTACTAAACATTCGAAAACTGGTAGTTTATGAAGCAGTTTTTCGGTGGTTTTCGAGCAAAATTGCTGTACTAGGTGCTACCTCTTCCGTGGTATGCTCTCCTGGTACTAAACATTAGAAAACTGATAGTTTTTGATGCAGTTTTTCGGTGGTTTTCGAGCAAAATTGCTGTACTAGGTGCTACCTCTTCCGTGGTATGCTCTCCTGGTACTAAACATTCGAAAACTGGTAGTTTTTGAAGCAGTTTTTCGGTGGTTTTCGAGCAAAATTGCTGTACTAGGCGCTACCTCTTCCGTGGTATGCTCTCCTGGTACTAAACATTCGAAAACTGGTAGTTTTTGAAGCAGTTTTTCGGTGGTTTTCGAGCAAAATTGCTGTACTAGGCGCTACCTCTTCCGTGGTATGCTCTCCTGGTACTAAACATTCGAAAACTGGTAGTTTTTGAAGCAGTTTATCGGTGGTTTTCGAGCAAAATTGCTGTACTAGGTGCTACCTCTTCCGTGGTATGCTCTCCTGGTACTAAACATTCGAAAACTGGTAGTTTATGAAGCAGTTTTTCGGTGGTTTTCGAGCAAAATTGCTGTACTAGGTGCTACCTCTTCCGTGGTATGCTCTCCTGGTACTAAACATTATAAAACTGATAGTTTTTGATGCAGTTTTTCGGTGGTTTTCGAGCAAAATTGCTGTACTAGGTGCTACCTCTTCCGTGGTATGCTCTCCTGGTACTAAACATTCGAAAACTGGTAGTTTTTGAAGCAGTTTTTCGGTGGTTTTCGAGCAAAATTGCTGTACTAGGTGCTACCTCTTCCGTGGTATGCTCTCCTGGTACCAAACATAAGAAAACTGATAGTTTTTGATGCAGTTTTTCGGTGGTTTTCGAGCAAAATTGCTGTACTAGGTGCTACCTCTTCCGTGGTATGCTCTCCTGGTACTAAACATTCGAAAACTGGTAGTTTTTGAAGCAGTTTTTCGGTGGTTTTCGAGCAAAATTGCTGTACTAGGTGCTACCTCTTCCGTGGTATGCTCTCCTGGTACTAAACATTCGACAACTGGTAGTGTTTGAAGCAGTTTTTCGGTGGTTTTCGAGCAAAATTGCTGTACTAGGCGCTACCTCTTCCGTGGTATGCTCTCCTGGTACTAAACATTCGAAAACTGGTAGTTTTTGAAGCAGTTTATCGGTGGTTTTCGAGCAAAATTGCTGTACTAGGTGCTACCTCTTCCGTGGTATGCTCTCCTGGTACTAAACATTCGAAAACTGGTAGTTTATGAAGCAGTTTTTCGGTGGTTTTCGAGCAAAATTGCTGTACTAGGTGCTACCTCTTCCGTGGTATGCTCTCCTGGTACTAAACATTCGAAAACTGGTAGTTTTTGAAGCAGTTTTTCGGTGGTTTTCGAGCAAAATTGCTGTACTAGGTGCTACCTCTTCCGTGGTATGCTCTCCTGGTACTAAACATTCAAAAACTGGTAGTGTTTGAAGCTGTTTTTTCGCTGGTTTTCGAGCAAAATTGCTGTACTAGGTGCTACCTCTTCCGTGGTATGCTCTCCTGGTACTAAACATTAGAAAACTGATAGTTTTTGAAGCAGTTTTTCGGTGGTTTTCGAGCAAAATTGCTGTACTAGGCGCTACCTCTTCCGTGGTATGCTCTCCTGGTACTAAACATTCGAAAACTGGTAGTTTTTGAAGCAGTTTTTCGGTGGTTTTCGAGCAAAATTGCTGTACTAGGTGCTACCTCTTCCGTGGTATGCTCTCCTGGTACTAAACATTAGAAAACTGATAGTTTTTGATGCAGTTTTTCGGTGGTTTTCGAGCAAAATTGCTGTACTAGGTGCTACCTCTTCCGTGGTATGCTCTCCTGGTACTAAACATTCGAAAACTGGTAGTTTTTGAAGCAGTTTTTCGGTGGTTTTCGAGCAAAATTGCTGTACTAGGCGCTACCTCTTCCGTGGTATGCTCTCCTGGTACTAAACATTCGAAAACTGGTAGTTTTTGAAGCAGTTTTTCGGTGGTTTTCGAGCAAAATTGCTGTACTAGGCGCTACCTCTTCCGTGGTATGCTCTCCTGGTACTAAACATTCGACAACTGGTAGTGTTTGAAGCAGTTTTTCGGTGGTTTTCGAGCAAAATTGCTGTACTAGGCGCTACCTCTTCCGTGGTATGCTCTCCTGGTACTAAACATTCGAAAACTGGTAGTTTTTGAAGCAGTTTTTCGGTGGTTTTCGAGCAAAATTGCTGTACTAGGTGCTACCTCTTCCGTGGTATGCTCTCCTGGTACTAAACATTCGAAAACTGGTAGTGTTTGAAGCTGTTTTTCGCTGGTTTTCGAGCAAAATTGCTGTACTAGGTGCTACCTCTTCCGTGGTATGCTCTCCTGGTACTAAACATTCGAAAACTGGTAGTTTTTGAAGCAGTTTTTCGGTGGTTTTCGAGCAAAATTGCTATACTAGGTGCTACCTCTTCCGTGGTATGCTCTCCTGGTACTAAACATTCGAAAACTGGTAGTTTTTGAAGCAGTTTTTCGGTGGTTTTCGAGCAAAATTGCTGTACTAGGTGCTACCTCTTCCGTGGTATGCTCTCCTGGTACTAAACATTCGAAAACTGGTAGTGTTTGAAGCTGTTTTTTCGCTGGTTTTCGAGCAAAATTGCTGTACTAGGTGCTACCTCTTCCGTGGTATGCTCTCCTGGTACTAAACATTCAAAAACTGGTAGTGTTTGAAGCTGTTTTTCGCTGGTTTTCGAGCAAAATTGCTGTACTAGGTGCTACCTCTTCCGTGGTATGCTCTCCTGGTACTAAACATTCGAAAACTGGTAGTTTTTGAAGCAGTTTTTCGGTGGTTTTCGAGCAAAATTGCTGTACTAGGCGCTACCTCTTCCGTGGTATGCTCTCCTGGTACTAAACATTCGAAAACTGGTAGTTTTTGAAGCAGTTTTTCGGTGGTTTTCGAGCAAAATTACTGTACTAGGTGCTACCTCTTCCGTGGTATGCTCTCCTGGTACTAAACATTCGAAAACTGGTAGTTTTTGAAGCAGTTTTTCGGTGGTTTTCGAGCAAAATTGCTGTACTAGGTGCTACCTCTTCCGTGGTATGCTCTCCTGGTACTAAACATTCGAAAACTGGTAGTTTTTGAAGCAGTTTTTCGGTGGGTTTCGAGCAAAATTGCTGTACTAGGTGCTACCTCTTCCGTGGTATGCTCTCCTGGTACTAAACATTCGAAAACTGGTAGTTTTTGAAGCAGTTTTTCGGTGGTTTTCGAGCAAAATTGCTGTACTAGGTGCTACCTCTTCCGTGGTATGCTCTCCTGGTACTAAACATTCGAAAACTGGTAGTGTTTGAAGCTGTTTTTCGCTGGTTTTCGAGCAAAATTGCTGTACTAGGTGCTACCTCTTCCGTGGTATGCTCTCCTGGTACTATACAATCGAAAACTGGTAGTGTTTGAAGCAGTTTTTCGGTGGTTTTCGAGCAAAATTGCTGTTCTAGGTGCTACCTCTTCCGTGGTATGCTCTCCTGGTACTAAACATTCGAAAACTGGTAGTTTATGAAGCAGTTTTTCGGTGGCTTTCGAGCAAAATTGCTGTACTAGGTGCTACCTCTTCCGTGGTATGCTCTCCTGGTACTAAACATTAGAAAACTGATAGTTTTTGATGCAGTTTTTCGGTGGTTTTCGAGCAAAATTGCTGTACTAGGTGCTACCTCTTCCGTGGTATGCTCTCCTGGTACTAAACATTCGAAAACTGGTAGTTTTTGAAGCAGTTTTTCGGTGGTTTTCGAGCAAAATTGCTGTACTAGGCGCTACCTCTTCCGTGGTATGCTCTCCTGGCACTAAACATTCGAAAACTGGTAGTTTTTGAAGCAGTTTTTCGGTGGTTTTCGAGCAAAATTGCTGTACTAGGCGCTACCTCTTCCGTGGTATGCTCTCCTGGTACTAAACATTCGAAAACTGGTAGTTTTTGAAGCAGTTTATCGGTGGTTTTCGAGCAAAATTGCTGTACTAGGTGCTACCTCTTCCGTGGTATGCTCTCCTGGTACTAAACATTCGAAAACTGGTAGTTTATGAAGCAGTTTTTCGGTGGTTTTCGAGCAAAATTGCTGTACTAGGTGCTACCTCTTCCGTGGTATGCTCTCCTGGTACTAAACATTAGAAAACTGATAGTTTTTGATGCAGTTTTTCGGTGGTTTTCGAGCAAAATTGCTGTACTAGGTGCTACCTCTTCCGTGGTATGCTCTCCTGGTACTAAACATTCTAAAACTGGTAGTTTTTGAAGCAGTTTTTCGGTGGTTTTCGAGCAAAATTGCTGTACTAGGTGCTACCTCTTCCGTGGTATGCTCTCCTGGTACCAAACATTAGAAAACTGATAGTTTTTGATGCAGTTTTTCGGTGGTTTTCGAGCAAAATTGCTGTACTAGGTGCTACCTCTTCCGTGGTATGCTCTCCTGGTACTAAACATTCGAAAACTGGTAGTTTTTGAAGCAGTTTTTCGGTGGTTTTCGAGCAAAATTGCTGTACTAGGTGCTACCTCTTCCGTGGTATGCTCTCCTGGTACTAAACATTCGACAACTGGTAGTGTTTGAAGCAGTTTTTCGGTGGTTTTCGAGCAAAATTGCTGTACTAGGCGCTACCTCTTCCGTGGTATGCTCTCCTGGTACTAAACATTCGAAAACTGGTAGTTTTTGAAGCAGTTTATCGGTGGTTTTCGAGCAAAATTGCTGTACTAGGTGCTACCTCTTCCGTGGTATGCTCTCCTGGTACTAAACATTCGAAAACTGGTAGTTTATGAAGCAGTTTTTCGGTGGCTTTCGAGCAAAATTGCTGTACTAGGTGCTACCTCTTCCGTGGTATGCTCTCCTGGTACTAAACATTAGAAAACTGATAGTTTTTGATGCAGTTTTTCGGTGGTTTTCGAGCAAAATTGCTGTACTAGGTGCTACCTCTTCCGTGGTATGCTCTCCTGGTACTAAACATTCGAAAACTGGTAGTTTTTGAAGCAGTTTTTCGGTGGTTTTCGAGCAAAATTGCTGTACTAGGCACTACCTCTTCCGTGGTATGCTCTCCTGGTACTAAACATTCGAAAACTGGTAGTTTTTGAAGCAGTTTTTCGGTGGTTTTCGAGCAAAATTGCTATACTAGGTGCTACCTCTTCCGTGGTATGCTCTCCTGGTACTAAACATTCGAAAACTGGTAGTTTATGAAGCAGTTTTTCGGTGGTTTTCGAGCAAAATTGCTGTACTAGGTGCTACCTCTTCCGTGGTATGCTCTCCTGGTACTAAACATTAGAAAACTGATAGTTTTTGATGCAGTTTTTCGGTGGTTTTCGAGCAAAATTGCTGTACTAGGTGCTACCTCTTCCGTGGTATGCTCTCCTGGTACTAAACATTCGAAAACTGGTAGTTTTTGAAGCTGTTTTTCGGTGGTTTTCGAGCAAAATTGCTGTACTAGGTGCTACCTCTTCCGTGGTATGCTCTCCTGGTACTAAACATTAGAAAACTGATAGTTTTTGATGCAGTTTTTCGGTGGTTTTCGAGCAAAATTGCTGTACTAGGTGCTACCTCTTCCGTGGTATGCTCTCCTGGTACTAAACATTCGAAAACTGGTAGTTTTTGAAGCAGTTTTTCGGTGGTTTTCGAGCAAAATTGCTGTACTAGGCGCTACCTCTTCCGTGGTATGCTCTCCTGGTACTAAACATTCGACAACTGGTAGTGTTTGAAGCAGTTTTTCGGTGGTTTTCGAGCAAAATTGCTGTACTAGGCGCTACCTCTTCCGTGGTATGCTCTCCTGGTACTAAACATTCGAAAACTGGTAGTTTTTGAAGCAGTTTATCGGTGGTTTTCGAGCAAAATTGCTGTACTAGGTGCTACCTCTTCCGTGGTATGCTCTCCTGGTACTAAACATTCGAAAACTGGTAGTTTATGAAGCAGTTTTTCGGTGGTTTTCGAGCAAAATTGCTGTACTAGGTGCTACCTCTTCCGTGGTATGCTCTCCTGGTACTAAACATTAGAAAACTGATAGTTTTTGATGCAGTTTTTCGGTGGTTTTCGAGCAAAATTGCTGTACTAGGTGCTACCTCTTCCGTGGTATGCTCTCCTGGTACTAAACATTCGAAAACTGGTAGTTTTTGAAGCAGTTTTTCGGTGGTTTTCGAGCAAAATTGCTGTACTAGGTGCTACCTCTTCCGTGGTATGCTCTCCTGGTACTATACAATCGGAAACTGGTAGATTTCGACGCAGTTTTTCGGTGGTTTCAGGTCAAGCTCTGATACCAGGATAGCATCCAACGCAGGAGGATGCTTTTTCCGTGTCAATCGAGACAGAAAACTCCCCGAAAATTACCAGTTTTTATTGCACGTGTTACCAGGAGAGCATGTTTTTCAAGAGGTGACATCTGGTATTTCATGTAAAGTTTCAGGAAATATTTCATGAAAAGTTTCATGAAATATTTCATGAAATATTTCGTGAAAAGTTTCATGAAATATTTCATGAAAAGTTTCATGAAATATTTCATGAAAAGTTTCATTACATTTTCAATTTTTCATGAAATATTTCATGAAACTTTTCATGAAATATTTCATGAAACTTTACATGAAATACCAGGTGCCACCTCTTGAAAAACATGCTCTCCTGGTATCGGAAATCTGAAAACAGCTGGTTGGTGTGCTGAAGTTTATTTGAAAATTATTATAAATTATTATTACCAAACATTACCAGTTTTTCAAGCTCTGATACCAGGAGAGCATCCAACGCAGGAGGATGCTTTTTCCGTGTCAATCGAGACAGAAAACTCGCCAAACTGACCAGTTTTTTAGGCTCCTGATACCAGGAGCGCATCCAACGCAGGAGGATGCTTTTTTCCGTGTCAATCGAGACAGAAAACTCGCCAAAAATGTCCAGTTTGTCAAGCTTTATGGTTTCCTCCAGGCGTGTTCTTTGCTCCTGTTACTTTTTCGATTGTTGGGATAAAATTTCCGTTTAATCGAAGTGTCCGATCATGAATGATAAACATACTGAAGTTGGTTTGAAAAATTATTCAAATGTTACCTCTACGCGTGTTCTTCGCTCCTGTTACTTTTTCGATTTTCGGCATAAAATTTCCGGATTTCGTATACGGGGAGTTCAAGAGAGATGAAAAATGCTGTACTATTTCATCTATCACACCTAATTTCATCTATCACACCAACTAGAATATTTACAAAAATCTGCAACATTCGACGTCTGAAGAGAGATCATCGTATGAAATCGGCATTTTTAAATGAAATTTTAACCTAATTTCTATCTCCACTGGGCTGATGAAATGGATTAAGTACTAACGAGAGCTATATTACAAAGTTCAGCCTTAACCTAACGCAAGCTTAACATAATGATTGAACCTGGGAATGAATGCAAATAGCGCCAACTGGCCTAACGGACGATCTCCTCTACAAAGTGTCGTTGGTTTGAAGCTCATCGCCCATGTAGCCCCCCGTCACGACGGTTATTTCATCTGGCAGATTTCCCCGCGTGTTGTTCAACTCATCCATGTCATCATCGTCGTCATCCGAGTTGTCCGAATCGTCGCTTTCATCGTTCGCTGCCCAAAGGTAAAAGCAGTTTTGTTAATCACAGTGGAAAGAATTGGGCTTTTCCCCACTAACCGTCTTCGTCTTCCGTGTCCATGTTTTCCATCTGCTGCTCGTTGGAGCTTTTGCCAATCGGTGTCAACTCTTGTCCGATGAAGGTAATCCGATTCAGCTGTGAAGCAACAAAGACGTGAACGGTACAGGCGTTTAAAATTCAATCTAGTACAGACAGAAGATTCCTTTACAAAAAACAGCATCACGTACCCATTCCGTGTGTTCCGTTTCCATCGTATTTACTTCCGCATCATCGTCGTAAGATTCGTCGACGGAAAACCAAAAATTATACGCCGGAGACGGTTGCAGCGATGGATAAAAAGGAATCATTGTGCTCTTTGCTGGTGGAGTGAAGCTGTTCTGAACGCAGCACTCAACAAGTCACACGCTATTGCCAAAAACCAGTGGATAACTGCAATGAATGGGATTGAATTGTTTAACGGAAGCAATTTCGCAAAAAATCGCACGAATTGACTAACAATTGTAGAACAATAACCGCCTAACAATGTACACCTAGATGCGGCTTCTTGTGATATGCGAACATTTGTTTACCTTTTCTGATACGGAGCACAATTTGACAGCTGACTTTTGACGGAAATTTAAAACCAAACTTGCCGTTTCGTCCACTGTGCGGCGTCGTGACAGCAAACGCCAAGGTTGCTAGAGGATCGTGCAAAAAAAAGCAGGGTCGAATGGAACCCTGCAGTGGAATCAATTCAAAAACGCGAAACGCTTGAAACCAAACCACCATCATTGTTAATGACTTTTTTTTCTGTTTTTATTATTGAATTTCATATAATTTTTCAATTAATTTTCACTATCGATTTCTCTTTACGGCTTTGTACATAGTCGGATTTCATTAAATAATAGGAAAACAGAGGGAAACGAAAGAAGAAACATACAAGACACTCGACTTTACTCTTACTTCCACCTATTTCTTCCAATTACATTACATATCCTGGCTCATTAGAATGATGACTTAGCTTTGTTTGTTTGTTTGGTTTAGTTTTAACGTTAACCGGCTTTGTTGGCATGGTTACAACACACTTCTTCCCCCATTTTTCCGTTTCTTACGTTTTATAATCTTTTGGTTGTTTTGTTTTTCCTTACTTCACGTGCACTTAATAAGAGGGGAAACAACTTCGTCAGAATGGGGATTACTTTAATTTGAGTTTTCACCATCCTCCGCCGTTCCATTCTCCAGTCTCCGCTCCCTGTCCTGTGAATGTGTGAATTCATGTTGCTTTTGTTTTAACACACTGAACATCTTACACACTAAAAGGTTCTGATTTTTCGCGCTGTTTACTATGCATCAACTAAATCTGTATCTGTTGGGTGGTGTGGGGGGTGGGTTTTTCTCTTAACGTTTACATAACACACTGACACTGTTTTTTTTTTTTTAGAATGGTATTCGTGCGAGAAATGTATCCGTGTGTGCTGTGAGTCGGCTTACACACCTACACCATACGAACACTCGTGACAGGGACACTACAGGGACATTACCCGATGGGGCTCCACTGATGCAAGATGCAGTAGTGGACAGTAGTACGAAGTTGCCTCTTTACTTGACACACCTAACCAGCCGTGTTCGCCTCTTGTAAGGAGAGCACATCTTACATAAATCATCCATTTGTTCTGTTTTTCGTCTGAGAGTGTCTGTAGTAGTCTTTAATTCTACTCCCCCCCCCCCCCCCCCCCCCCCTTCGAGCTTCCTTTACCACGTGTTCATCCACGGAGACACGAGCTGCGCGGATAAGACCTTCTCCTCTACGTACCGTATTTTCCTATTGCTAATTATCATGCAACTGACCTTCCGGTGGTGTTTGCCTACAGCAGCATAAAACACAAACCCGTTTACACATTTAAGCGTTTCGGCTTCATTCGTCCGCGCTTGAACTCAGTTAAGATTTGGCTAATTTGTAACGACCTGCGTCTAATATAGTCCGTAAACGTGTCAGTTGTGTTGCCAAAAGAAAGAAAGAAGAAAGAGAAAAAAAAAAACAAGATCTGGTGACGATAAATGGGGCCCGATAAATTCACTTAGCGCGTGATCACCGCGTCCATGTGCTGCTAAATTCAATAACTCGTTTAATTTTTAGACACCGTGGCGGGTATCGTCCCACAAAGCGGAACAACGAAGAGCCTTTAGAATCGAAATCGTGTTTGACCGTCAGAGGGGATTCGGTGTTATCCTTTTTTGTGTTGTTTTTGTACACACACACACACTCGCACGCACACCGACTTATCGATCTTTTCCTTCGCTGTTCTCTTTCAGTTACCTAATCAGTTTGTTTTGTTTTTAACTCAGTGGTAAGGATTCGCCGAGTGTCAACAAGTCGCACTGCGTGTGTTTCTCCCTTAATGTATCCATTAAATCTCATACGCATGTCAACAAGTAAAATTTTATAGAAGGAATAAGGATTGCTTCACAATATATTAGCTATGAAATACGATTTCTGTGTTCCCTCACCCTTTCTCCGTAATGCAATCCTTATCTTAGTTCCTAATTCCTGCTTCCTTGCGACCGTCTTTTAAAACTTAAACAAAAAATAAACATAAAAATCTAGCTACATATACGCATACGCAGCCCTTTGCAATTGTTTTTAGAGTGTAGGAAGTAACTAAACAGTATAAAGTAAATCAACGTTAAAATAAATCCAATCATCAGGCACAAAACCTATCCACTCTGTCTGTGTCTGTCTCTCATTCTCTCTCTCTGTGTGTGCGTGCGTATGTATGCACCTTGTCCATCTTTTGTAGTTTTGTTGCGTCCACTGTTTCTGTTTAGTTGTTCTGGTTATATGTTTCCGTGTCTCTTTCTTTGCTGTTTGTGTTTGTTCTTACGCGCTCTTTTATATGTGTTACCACTAACTTCCACTGTTCATTTCTATTTGTTTTGGCTTATTTTGCTTATTTGTTTGTTGCTTGACTTTTTCATACACGTTCACGCCTTTTCTCTTTCTTTAGTATAAGGAAAAGCTATCGTTACCTTGTTTTACGAACGAAAACCTAAAACCATCCTCCATACTAGCTAATGTTTTTAATAATGTTTTTGTTCTCTTCTCTCTCCTGTACTTTTACACGCTCCTCCTTCACCATCATATCCGATTTGTTTGTTTTGCCAGCTTCGTGTTTTATGTCTAATCCTTTCCTTTTTGTCCTTGCTTGTTTTCGAGACGGGGCAAATTTTGAGAAGCGGTTAACTACTACTAACCCACATCATGTTTTACTGTTTAACATGCGCTTGCTTCTTTCGAGACCGTCCTTCAGAACTAATGGTGATAAATATTCTCCTCAAGCTATACTATTCTTGTTTGTTGTGTGTGACTGTGACTGTGACTGTGTGTTTGTGGGAAAGGTGGGAAGAAATAAGACCGAAAGCTAGATACAGTAAAGTGTTGGCTATACGCGCTTCCCTTCTGTATCCATACCTTTACGGTGCTTTTTGTGTCCGTTACACAGCAGCTTCGTTACTCATCTATACTATTCATTAATGGTGACTATAATTTATTTGAATGTGTGTGTGTGTGCTTCTCTGTGCCTGGGTCGATTTTTGTAGTTCTGCGAGTGAATACTTTTTGTCCGTTTTTCGGCCATTTTGTTCATGTTCTTTGGTGCGTGTACCACCTTGATTGTGAATGTGGGTTGTGTGTGTGTTCCGATGCTTCCTTAAAAACGCGGGAGTGAAAGTTGTGAGAGTTTCAGTTACTATGTACATTGGCTCGAACGGACGCCAAAAAGTCAGCATGTGTGGTCAGTGTGGAACACTGTGTGGAGCATCGGGAATGGACTGTTTGCAAGTAACAAACAAAAAGAAAACAAGATGAAAGAGTCGTCTTGCTTATCCGGATTGTGCCGGAGCTTTTTTTTTTTTTGCTAGTGCTAAACCACATCCCTGTGTTCGTCGGGATCACACAGCAATAGAGAGATGGAACAGTCTGGGACTTCAGTTTGCTTCAGAAGCGACATTGAGGGGAGTATGAATTGTTATCACACGAAGCAAGGTTAAAACCACTCCTACTCCGGAAGAGTGATCTAGCGGGACCTTTGTGTGGAGCACGAAGCGGAACACAGTGGATCGGATGTTTGTTGGCGTTGGCGTACCACCCGCGCTGCCCCGTGTTGTATCCGCTGCACCTTAGCCGCGTGGTCGTTTATAGGAAATGTTTCACTACTTGTCTAGATATCACGAAAGTTCCTGCGAATACTGTGTCTCGAGCGTTGGCCGGCGGGCAGTGGCTCGTGCCAGAACCGAACCGGTCCCGGTTGGCAGTACCGTCGTCGGTGGGCCGGGCCCGGTCCCGTACGCCGATCCGTACAGCTGCACGCAGGAATCCTTGATCAGCTCCTGGGTTTCGCGCAGCTGCCGCTGGACCTGGGGCGCTAGGCGCTGCACGGCGATGGCGGGTGGGAAGCGGGGCTCGGTGGAGGACATGGACAGTGGGCCACCGACGGCACCACTCGTCCCACCGCTCGTACCGCTGGCGGAGGCGACCGCCACCGAGGCCGAGGCGAGCGAGGCCGCTACGGAGGACGAAACGTTCGAGATTCCCGCCGGCATTGGCTGCTGTGGTTGGACTTGGGATTGCATCTGTTGCTGTTGCTGCTGCTGCTGCTGCTGCTGCTGCTGAAGTTGAAGCTGCGTCACTGGGGGAAGCTAACGGAGAGCAAACGAGAGAACATAAATTATGCATTAGAACAGTGCGCTGTCGTTAGAGACCGGGAACGCCCGGGAAGGCGATATACACGGGCCAGGCTGGAAGATGCTTTCCATTTCCCTCTGGGATTGATTTTATGATTCGGAAGCACATGACCGTTTTGGGAGTTTGGGAGTCTCTGCCCACAAGTTGCATTGATTTATCAGTCATTGATTTGGTGGATGTATGACGTCGAACGTTAGAGAGGACGGTGGGGCATTTTTTCCCCGCTGTGAAGGAAAGGGAAAGATGGATGGTTGGGGTAACGCAATGGTCAATCGATTTGGAGGTTTGTAAAACTTTGCATATTTCCCAACAAAACACAATGTCCCTTTTTCACTCGTTCCATCGCGACGCGACGACAACAGCTGTAAATAAATCCTTCTTTTCCCAATTCCATTTTGCGTTCCTTCCGGTATGAAAGGATCGCCTTTTTTTTCGGCGAGTTTTCTTCCATTTTTTTCACTTCTTAATCCATTAAAAAAAGATTCGGTCTTCGTCTTGGGTAGAAGGGCGAGAAGAAGAATAACAAAAAAAAGCAATGCAATGCATCTATGAGCAGGTAGATCCGAGAGAAATGAATGGTCTTCACAAAACCATTCTCAAACAGCTGGCTTGTCTCATTGCCGTTCCTTCGGCGAATTATTGCGGGCGAACGTGCGTCGTCCTTGCACTGCTTTGGGTATTGGGACTTGTTGTTATGGCCTTGCACGGGAACTTCAGAGGCAGAGAAGGGATGATGATTGCTTTACAGCCGCACACGCAACACAACCCCGGAGAGAAACCTTACCTTGGGAATCCCCAGGAGTTGAAGGAATTCCTATGTGGGATCTCTGCTTCTTTAACGCTTTCTGTGTGCTCTCTGGTTCGTTGAAAGGAGCAGGTGGTCTCTTGGAGATATCTTCAGCTACGCCCGGATGCTCGTCGCGAGGTTTACGATGGTACAGTTTCTTTCCGGTGCTGGAAGCAGTGAGATCGTTGTTGCACGATCGCCACTACAGAGTATCGGCGATGAGTCTGTGCGCAAGCATCAAGTTCCACGGTTATTTGATTGTGGTGTTTTCGGCGCTGCTCACCATCACCGTTCTAATCAGTTCCGTCACCCTAAAGTGCATCTATCCCAACCGACAAGATCCGACCATTCCGGACGATTGTAAGTACACAGGGTGGAGGAGAGTTGCAATACGGCTAAAGAATGTCACATTCAACTTCCATTTGCACAGTTCAAGACCTGATCGACTATGGTTGGTTCGACTTTATCGGTGATATTGTACATCTCATCTCGATCGGTGTGCTGTTCTACGGCATCAGAAAGGTAAGTGAAAGTGAAATGGAGCGCGCTGGCAGTTTGTCAACAAATCTTTGCATCAGAATTCTTCAATGTTTTGTTTAGGAAAACCGCTTCTGTCTGATCCCGTTCATGATATCGATCGTGTTCGATTGGATCGCGTACCTGGTCACGAACACTCGCAACGGTTCTGCGCTGCCCTATCAAGTGTGGTTGGTGACAACAGGTCAGTAGCGCGTTGGGATGGCTTTCCCTGATGAAGTACAGCTCATAACTCATAATAGCTCTCTAAATTTTTAAACTTTTTGAGCAGAGTCCTCATCAGAATCAGATTCACTCAACACTATAGCTCTGGGGTATCACACATTAATCATCTTCCTGTCTCGCACTCTCCTTTGCAGCTCTCTTTCTCTACATCTTTGTCACGCTCATTGGGCTATACAAGTTCTTTCAGATGCAGCTCAAAGACGGCACCAATCGATCGGAAGAGTTTAACAAAACGATGTGTTTGTGAGGGGCTGTTTTTGCTGGGGTTTGGTGGAAGCAGCTTCTTAGGGCGATATGTGATTGTAGGGAATAGGAGAAGCTATCAAAATGTCCAACAGGAAGCAGATTATTACGCCACGTACCCGTTTTTTTTTGTGTGTGTGCTACAATGAGCATGGAGTTGTTGAACATGTGAGTTTTTTTGTTGTTAAATTGACCTATTGACTCTGTTAATTAACTAGTGTTTTCCTTCTTCTAGTGTTTGTTCTTTTACAGAACAGAAAATAACACGCGAACACGATTGGCATTGTCCCAGTCCCACTGCTGCTGTCATGTTACGAAATGGTTGTTGGCAATCCTCACCAGGAATCAAGAATGCTACCAACCTCAATTATACCGTTCCGTACCACAATCATCTGTCTCATCTTGTGATTTGATTCCCGAATTAAGGAAAAAAAACAGTCTAATTATTGGAACCGATAAGCCGAGCGCATCCAGTGATCCACGAGGTCCATTATCAAGACGCGAACTGTGCTGCGATGAAGTAGCGCAACAGTTGAGTGTGCCCTCTTCTACAGTGCGGATGTCCATAACCCAACAGACACACACACACCAGAATTGTGCTAAACGTCGTGTTTTTTTTTTTCGGACGCAAAACGATTAACCCGGATGGCCAAAACAGGATCCGGATCCGGACGCATCTGTGGATGGCTTTGGAGCCCAAGGTTTCACGGCGTGCTGGTAGGGCTGCTGGTGCTGGTGAATGCCATGTCCTCCATTTTGGCTTCCGCTTACCTGCGCGTAAAGTTCGAAGACTTCCAGAAGGTTCCGGACCGGTGTAAGTGTGTCAGCACCCAAGTGCCCAGTACCAAGTGTGCCATAATAACAAGCAATTCCTGCGCTCCCGTTTTTCCTTCCTTCCCGAATAGTGTCGCTTTACTATCGGTACGTCACGATCGACATCATATTTGTGGCCATCGTACTGCTGGTGGTGATAGCGTACTTCATCGGCATCCTGCGAGTGAGTGAACTGCCGCAGATGGCCCAAAACAAATCAAACACTGTACGTTCTTTTCTTGCGTCCGGCTGCGGGTTGTGTGTTTCAGGTGAACGAATACTACATCATCCCGTTCGGCATGCTGCTGCTGTTAGATTTCATGGGGTACGTTGGAACCGAAGTAGCCACCATCCTGAGCAGTGACCGGCCGGAAATGTTTCAGGGCAGAACGATGGGCATGGTGTTCGAAATTGGTATAACATAAACCTTCTGCACGACGAAACCATCATAGTAGGGAGCATATACGATTAATTCTTCCCTCGTTCGCAGTTGTTTTCGGCTACATGCTGCTGACAGTGTTCTGTCTCTTCCGGGACTTGCAGCAATGTCGTCGCATGCAGGAAGAAAGATTGCGTGGATATCGCAGCTTGAGCAGTAGTACCGAGCATATAGAAATGTGATTGGTGGCCTCGTTTAGTATGAATCAGTATCTAGCTTTATGTGTGTACCTCTAAGTACCTTAAAACATTTAGGATTCTAAGCCTGCTAATTACACTATCACTCACTTAAACTCACTGTCACACGTCACACGTCACATCCGGTTCAAAATCCCATCCGGATAAAAACCCCCCCGTACGCAGCAGTATTGACTATCCCAGCTACAGGGTAAACAAAGCCGAAGAGAGTCAACAAATGGGAAGTCTAGACCTCTTGCAGTTTTGCTTTCTTCGAATTTTGTACAAAAATATGTATTCTACAGCTTGTCTTGAAGCATTTCATCATAAATTCAATCAATTTCAACCAAGTTATGGTTGAAGTTTTTAACATTTTAAATGATTATTTCTTTGACTAATTTTTCCCTTCAACTTTGGCCACTACAAAACACTGCAAAAAAGATGAAAATTAAGCCACAAAGCGCGTTGCGGGCACTAAAAGGCCTTTCTTGCATTAATATCTGATACCAATAAAAGCATGCTGGCCTATTGAGCTTTACTAAATACAATGTTGTAAAATAAAAGAGCAATTTTGCGCATGAAATTTCATACGCCGGGATGTGTGATGGGTGTTAATAGTTAACAATAATAGTGATGTGCGATCGGTTAGTAGTAACATTTTCTCTAAGAAAAGGATTTTATAATAAAAAAAAAAAAACATAAAACTACGCAATGCGTCTTTCAAACATCAACGCTGTGGGGTGTGTTTTGGAATATTTTCTGCATCATTTGTTGATGGACCAAGAAGAGCCCTTAAGCCAACACTAAAGCATGCTTACGTTTCAAACGCGAAAACATTGACAGGACTCGGTGGCGGTGCGAGGAGACCCCTAAATTACCCTCAACAGATGAATTCTCCTTCTCAGCAGAACCACCGAGGGCAGCGGCGGATCAAACGGTAGGCGGAGTAGGCGGTCGCCTAGGGCCTCGCCGTGTTGGGGGCCCCAAAAAAATTTTGCCGATTGTGCGATTTTTGAAAATTTTACAACAAAGTTAATTTATAGCAAAAAAAAAAATAATTTACAAGGTAGAAAATTGATCAAAAATATCTTCCTTGGTTATATAAAACATTTGTTTCTATGTGATAAATTAAATGCAGAGAAGAATATCGACTTTGTGACTTTAAAGTATAAACGAAATTGCACCAGTACAAGGACACTAATTTTCCCGTTGGTCGAGAAAAATTTCTTCGAAAACTACCTGTTTCCGAATGTATAATACCAGGAGAGCATCCACGGAAGAGGTAGCACCTAGTACAGCAATTTTGGTCGAAAACCGCCGAAAGGTATGCAATGTTTAAACACTAACTTTCCCGTCGGTGGAGAAAAATTTCTTCGAAAACTACCAGTTTCCGAATTTAAAGTACCAGGAGAGCATGCACGGAAGAGGTAGCTCCTGGTACTTGCGCCGTAAGGTATGCAATGTTTATACACTAGGTATGCGCCGTAAGGTATGCAATGTTTATACACTAACCTTGCAACCAACTTGCAATGCAAGTTTGGTGCATGCAAGAAACTTGCAGCAAGATGGCGCCCAACTTCGTACTTGCATGCAACAAACTTGCATGCAAGCTTGCATGCAAACTTGCATGCAAGTTCTTGCAAGCAAATTCTTGCATGCAAGCTTGCATGCAAGTTTGCATGCAAGAACTTGCATGCAAGAACTTGCATGCAAGAACTTGCATACAAGAACTTGCATACAAGAACTTGCATGCAAGAACTTGCATGCAAGAACTTGCATGCAAGAACTTGCATACAAGAACTTGCATGCAAGAACCTGCATACAAGAACTTGCATGCAAGTTCTTGCATGCAAACCTGCATGCAAACTTGCATGCAAACTTGCATGCAAGTTTGCATGCAAGAATTTGCTTGCAAGAACTTGCATGCAAGCTTGCATGCAAGTACGAAGTTGGGCGCCATCTTGCTGCAAGTTTCTTGCTTGCACCAAACTTGCATTGCAAGTTGGTTGCAAGGTTAGTGTATAAACATTGCATACCTTACGGCGTATACCTTGTGTATAAACATTGCATACCTTACGGCGCAGTACCAGGAGCTACCTCTTCCGTGCATGCTCTCCTGGTACTTTAAATTCGGAAACTGGTAGTTTTCGAAGAAATTTTTCTCCACCGACGGGAAAGTTAGTGTTTAAACATTGCATACCTTTCGGCGGTTTTCGACCAAAATTGCTGTACTAGGTGCTACCTCTTCCGTGGATGCTTTCCTGGTATCGGCAATCTGAAAACAACTGGTTTTGTATGGAATTTCGTACCAGCTAATGGCGATCCAAGTAGTGGCGTTATCGTTCTCCTTAGCGCATACAAACGTTTATATATAGAGACTAGCTTACTAGGCCCGTTTACAGGGCTACGCAACAGAACTCTGAGATGTACGCAAGTTGAGAATGTTGCTGGTTACATCATGTTTGAAGTACATCTCCCTAACACCGATAATGCCGTAGCAAAATTATGGGCCCCCCTTGAAAAATTCCGCCCTGGGCCTCCAAGGGGATTGATCCTCCACTGACCGAGGGACCTAAAACACTGTAGGCAGATAAAATATCTCAATTATGCTGACTGTTATAAACAACGTGCGTGAGGGTGTGTCTGCAGCAGGTCGGAATTGCGCGCGTTCTCTTCACCATTGCGTTCCCCCCACCAGCAGAGGGCGCTCTGTGCGGTCTGCAGACAGACATCGAATATACTAGAGACGAATAAACATTAGCATTTACATTTGGTTTGCAATTCGGAGTAATGTAAATGGTCAGCAGCATGAACCCAGTAACCAGCACACGACCGATCTTCACACAACACCAAAAAAAAAAAAACGAAAACAAAGGCTGGAGTTGATTATTCTACGGTTCGTTTCGGCACATAACACCATACGCTGCTAGATGATTCTGCACCGCGTTCGGCACCAGGTTAGTAGTGGTGAGCGCAGATCGTGTGATCTCCCATACACAAAAGCAACACCATTTGCTCAGCATCACCGAATCGGAACGCGCATTGTTTGCCGTTCCGGGTGGCCACACTATTCGAACAGTTGACAGCCAGCCACCAACCGCTCCGGTACGATCGAAACCAAGCGCGCCACGATGACACTTCCCAGCTATTTGAACTTTACCAACAACATCCGAACGCATGCAACGTTTGTGGGAGTGCTGCTGGCACTGGACGCGATCATTACCCTGCTAATGAGAGCCGCCTGGGACGTGAAACCCGAGGATCTTCCGAAAGAGTGTAAGTTATGTTACCCAAGGACGGAACATGACAGGGACCTTCCGTTTTTCTTGTGTTCCGGTGAAATGTGCCAATAACTCCAGCACTGTTTGCCGCCACTTTCAGTACAACATATAGCGCATTTGAAGGATGTCCTGCTAGCGGTGGGCATCGTGAACGCACTCGTCACCATCATGTACTGGGTTGGATTCCTCAAGGTAAGGCCGGCTTCCAACCGGGCAGCGACCCGGTTCACACGGTGCGACCCGGGCTGCTAATACAATCGAAATAATGTTTTCCCTGTTTCTCCATGTTCCAAAATTCAGCGTGTGCGATGGTGCCTGACGGTGTTCATCGGCTTTATGGCGGTAGTTATCACACTACAGTTCATAGGGCTTCTCGGTGCGATGCTGCAGCTGAACATCATCAGTGCGTGTGTAATGCTGATCGTGCTTGGTAAGTGAATAATTACCGGTGGATTGAAGTGAATTGCTCCGGATCACTTTCCATTCTCTCTCGTTCTCGCAACGTACAGCCGCCAACGCTTACGTGCTGCTGGTGACTCTTCAGCTGCGCCAAGTTAACTCCAACTTCACGGTACCGCAGGACGGATTCAGTGTCTAATAAGCCGACGAATGTAGCTTCGCGCAGTATTGTGTTGCAGAGCACACCGAATCATGATCCGCGCAACTTCCGCGTGCGTACAACTAGCGTAAAGTGTCATAATAAGTTGTGTGTGTGTGTGAGTGTTTTTTATAGCATTTTAGTAGCTTAATACGTGCTGTACTTCTCCGTTTTGCTCACCCAATAATCAGAGCCTTGCCCAACTGAATACGCAATGTGTTTCATATGTATGGTTCCATCCGGTCAAGATGACTTCTTATCGCGCGTTCTTACAACACACGTCGTAAGCCAAAATTTAATCACACAACATTGAAAACATTGTTCATGAGAAAAACGGGCAACAGAACAAGAACTATACAGTACGAAATTCCATTTAAATCAATGCGTCTACAGCAACAATACGTTTTCGCTTATCATTTCTTATCATGCCGCCCGTCCGTTTCTTCTGTGCACCTACCTTTGCGTAGTGGTACTTAAAGTGGGTTATTTTTGGGATGTTTGGGACTAAAGTTTTGATCGGCATATGTTGAAGTGAAAAAAGTAAACAAAAATCTGTCCTAGTGTGTTGAGACAGATCTAGAATTCTTCCCACTTTCTGGAACGTTTGCAATCTGCAATCGATTCCGTTTGTATGTTACTCGATGTGCCAGTTTTATTTACAATATCAAATTTGTTTGTTGACTTCACGCGTAATACTATTTTTTAGCCTAACGCCAGATAGGGGACAATCCAGATCCTGGTATACGTTAATGGCATAGCATTGAGAAGGCGACAGAAATCGTCGAGTTGGAGATTAGCAAGGCAAAACCTAAAATTATGGTGATACTATCAGCGTACAACTGTCACGACGACCGCAGAGCTGGGACTATATAGCACTTGTATAGTTCCAGTACTCACATACGCCTCTGAGACATGGACTTTGTCCAAATCGTTTGAGAGGAAGATGCTCAGAAGGATTTAGGGACCCGTTTGGGTGATGAAGTGCCTTGGAGGAGCCACTACAATGTCGATCTCTATGATCTGCACGATGAACTCACTGTCGTACAGCGAATCAGAGTCTTCAGGCTCCGCGGTGGGTTGATCACGTCATAAGAATGACACTGGACGGTACGGCTCCTGCCCCAGACCGAGACCAGCATAAGTAAGTATAAGTATAGCCTAAGTAAGTATGTAATAGATCCAGTACTCACACAAGCCTCTGGTGCTCTTTCGAACTTTCGCACAAACTTAGTTCGCTTAGGCGCTAATCGCTTATTGTTATTTATGAAATGAGTACAAAAGGAAAACATTTGAGAATGATCGGATCCACGTTCGACTGAGTGAGTGACTCAGAAACTTATTGCAAACAAGCTAAAGTCGCCTAAGCGCCTGTAGCGTCTGATAAACAACATTGATAGATGCTCAGAAAAAACCCAACAACCGGGTAGAATGTGCCGTTTACTCAAGGACCTCCGGTTGGTTTAGCTCAAGCAGTTGTGACGGGCAGGGCATTACCTAGCACGGTACATCATCATCAGCAAGCACAGTTTACGGGTAGTGTCCAACAGTTTCGGTACCATCGAAAAAAAAAATAGTTTAGCACCAACAAATAGCCAACTAACGATGGAACTGCTGTCTTATTTGAACTTTACCAAAGACCTTCAAACGCATGCATTGTTCGTGGGAGTCATACTGACACTGGAAGCGATCATGGGTCTGCTGATAAGTGCTACTTTGGATGTTAACCTACGCGATCCTTGTGATGAGTGTGAGTTGCGAATCGAAAAAAAAAACGACCGTTGTTCAATTCGGTACTAACTCCACCTTCGCTTACTACTTTCAGTGAAACAGCTAGAGTTTACGAGGCAGGCGTTCCTAGTGATCGGGGTTCTGCATATCCTCAGCGCAATCGTGTTCTTGGTTGGTTTTCTCAAGGTACCTTGACCATGGTAAAGCTGCCACAAACCTCAGTTTATGTTTTTCTTTTTTTTTATCTCCACCAAACAACCAGAGACAATGCTTGTGCCTCACACTGTGTGTCGGATTAATAGCGGTGAATATCACGCTACACTTCTTAGGACTTCTGGTTGCGATGATCGAATTGAAGATCGTTTTTGCCTATGTAATGCTGATCGTGCTTGGTAAGTGAACGACTAGCGGCAAGATAAAACGGAGCTCACGGTTAACGCTTTCTCCACTCTCTCTTTCTTTCTCTCTCCTGTCAAACTAGTCGTGAAAGCTTATTTTTTGTTGGTGACTCTTCAGCTGCGTGAAGTAAACTCGGACTACACTCGGCAGCAGAATGAAATCAGTGCCAAAGCAAAGATACGCAATCCCGCATGCTATGTTGCAGCAGTAAAACACATGGTGGCAGAATTATGATCGAGTAGCATCTACACGTGTAACTAAATGTGATGATAGGTAGTTTGAATTGTATTTTAGTAGCTAGTAGCTCGTCAGTAATCGAAGACTACCTCAGCTAAACAACACGCAAGATGCCCGACTTTTGATCTCTCGGTGGGTATCGTCGAGTCAAGTCAAGTACCCAGAAGCGAATCTCCTCGTACGTGACTCATGGCGTCAAGAGCGTGCTGTGTTGTACTTTCCATTAGTAATTCTATTTATCAACAATAATCATGCCTAGCTGAACCTAGGTTTCCGGTCGAGAAGATTTATTAACGCGCTTTGTTAGATCGGAATCGAAATACACATATTGGCACTCATCGAAACATATATTCTACTTCTATACTACTACTACTATATGAAACCAAAATTCTATTCAAATCAATGCTTCCACAACGGATTCGCTTATCATGCGTTTTGGTATACATTGCTGTAGTGGTAGGTAATTAACATTACCGAAGTAAGCTCCACGGCGATAAGCGCTATAGTAAAATGGATTCGGTCTGTAGATAACGGATTGTTGGGTTAATTTGCTTGTTTGTTTTTTTTTTATTTAAAATCTCACTAACGCTTAATTATACCAAACTGGCGATAAGCGATACGTTACGCGTATTTACTCAGCAATTGCGTTGCTACGTAATGATTATAACCATATCGAACATAGAACGAAATCAATTTTCCAAAAAAAAAAGATTGTTCTTTTAGGTTATGTACTAAAGAAGCGTAACAAATGTAATCCTCGCACCGTAATGTTAATACATTCAATTTATTTTAACATCTCGGTCGACGTGAAAGTTGCATCTTTGCAATATGACCCTGATATTACATTCTGCAAGCAAAAGAAGATACATAAAGTTATGCACGTTTTAATAGTTTAATTTACGCAAAAACAACTTCACCCGGTAGAACGCGCAGAACACATTTGTTTCGAAAAGCCGGTATTGCATGTGTCTGGTGTCTTCTAAGATTGCTGTAAATCATCAAACGAATGCATCTCGTGCTTGCATGAAGCGTTTAGTAGTAGTGGTGTGTTGCAATCTTGCACAACATAACATCGTGCATTAAAAGCGTGTCCAAACGAACTGAGCCAGAGGTGAGGGATTTGAATGAATGTGTGAGAGCAAACGATTGCATTGGTTCGTTTGGAACTATGGGTCGATCACAGTGTTCGATCGAATACGATCTAAATGAATAAAATATAGAAGTTAGCAAAAAAAAACACACAAAGTGGATTTATGTACTGAATAATGAAACTTAGTAATGATGAGAACAGAACACGTGTAAAATACGTGACTCACCGCAAACATCGTTCAACAAAGTGTCGTTGGCAATGAATTGATTTCTAGCGCTTCACATTTCTTCCGACTAATGATCCAGTTGGCCTTTCCCTGGCGGTCCCGTCCAATAACGGGCTCTCTCTCAATGGTTGTAACGAGCGCCACACCACGAGTCGCGCATAAAGCGGCGAGGGGGAAGCGATTAAGAATTAACATTAGAGGAAGCCACACTGGGAAAATGCATTTGAAACGCTCCAGACACCACTACGCAGACGGATTGGCAATAGTGTGAGAAACGATGTGTAGCAGCAACGTTTTTGAAGCGTTTAGCGGCAGTTTTTTGTTGTTGCTCCAAGCATGATTCCATTCGTTTGCGTGTACCGGTGGTGGTGGTATCGCCACGATGTTCGTAGAGTATGGTGGAGCTTGAGTTGCTAACAGTGCCCGCTTGCATTGCTTATTTTCCGCTATTGGTTGGATGACTAATAAGCTTTGAGCGGAATTTTTGAGCTGTTGTTTCAAAACAAATCAGGTTCGCAACGTTTGGTAAATAAGAATATGTACCTTCCAATCTGTAAATAACAATCAAGTCTGGTATTATGCCAATGACTGGACTTATTCACCGATTCTATAGACGTCTTACTGCACTGCATATTAACAATGTTGAGTAATGTGGTCTTGTAAAAATTCTAGCTGATATTTTCATGTGTCGGTGACGGCCCGGTGTTGTATAGGTATTGGCACCGGTCTTCACACGATAGGACCGATACCAAATCCCGTCCGTAGCGGATCAATCTCTTCCCAATTATAAGTTCGTTTCAATGTATGATTAAAGAACATTACAGACAGTACCCGAAACAAGCGGTATGTACTTGATATGTTTGAGTTATCAGATATGTGGATATTAAAATTTGACAGCTCGAAAAGTTTGAAGCACAAAACTAAGGCCAATAAGAAAAATAAATTAATAAAAAAAACTTATTATTCCAAGAGCTGGCATAAACCTGTACTAGACTTGTACTAGACCTCGACTTCATCCTCGACAGAAGATTCTCTCCGTGAAATAACAGTTATATAACATTATTTTACAACTTCACTAATATTATTTATGCTAAAAATAAAATTATTATTATTATTTATTAACATTAATCTGTCGTTAAGGCTCAACAATGCATGCGCAAGTAAAACAAATACTAATAAAAAAGATAAATTGAAATAAGATAGACGATTTGACCATCGAAAAAATAACAGCGTTAGCAATGGGAACAGGAGTAAGGAATAACAAATAAGGAAGCAAACAGGCATTAAAATTGAAAACGAGCGCGAGAACGGAAGAACACAAAGGAAGAGTTGTAATCAAAATGATCGGAAAAATTGTTAAATCATCTGAAAAAAGAAACGAGATGATCATTAAACCATTACAAAGTGTGACATATTTCAACAGACAGAGGGTGTCATCGACGAAGAGAACAGGAGGGAATATATAATACTGCAGATAGTATTAGCAACACAACTTTTGATTAAAACTATAATTTATAGTACTGTTTAATTAGAAACAACGAGCTGTCGAAATACAACCAAAAATGTACATTCCATAATGCAATGTTAGTGGGTAGTCCAAACCGCTCCACCATACTCTAAAAAGCAAAACAACCGTGTTTATCCACTGGTTCCCCAAAACAGGTACGCACATAACTCAGTCAGTCGGTCGATCGTGCGGTCGTATCTGCTTCCGCGAGAAACCCTTTAGCAGAACTTTACAGTATTCCGTCGTCGGGTAGAGAGTAAACCGCGTCGCCGTCCTAACGATGTCGTACATTAGCTCACGTGTCTAATAGTGCAACACACCCCGAAACAGGGGAACATTATGTGGGAGAAAAGTAGCAAAGTGTGCTGTGCTTCGTAACTAAGCAACGATCCAATCGTACATCGGTGCAGTAGTGGGCACAGCAGTCTTTTTGTGTGTGATGAGCATTCCTTCACTTCAGCTGCCCTGCTCTGTGTCGCTGTGAATTCTCGAAGTGCTTTCATCCGGATTTGGCGTGTGTGTGTGTACATCCATCTTCAGAGATCATCCATCCTTCACATCTCCCGGTGAACGAGCGATCAACACTTGAGGCGCGGTCACTAACGGAAATAAACGCTCATTGTTGGAGGATCCGCTCGGTCCCGTGTTGTGTTGTGCTGCCGCTGCAAAAGTGTGTGCGCGGGGTGGTCCGTGTTTTGCCGCGGTGCCGCGTTCGCGTTGTGTGCGTTTCGAAACGCAAGTGAACCGACCACCGATCACCGCAAAAGAAAGAAACACAAAAGGCAGAAAACGAAAACCAACCCCTTGGCGCAACGCATCGCAAAGAGCACAACAAAACATCGCTTGGTTAAAGTGCTTCCTCGTCAGGTTTGAAACGATCCGCCAAGGGTTCGACGCGTGTTGCGCCACTTTTCGTTGTGGCATGCGCTTTTTTAGTGGGTTGCAGAACAGCGCGTAGAAGAAACAACAACGTGGGCGATTTGCGTGAAGTGAGGAGAGAAAGGTAGCAACGATTGAAGGCAAAACAGTGTTGCGTTTGCAGGTCCGACCAGCCCTCACGCCATTCTTTAGCCCAGTAGGGTTGATCTGCCCATTATAACCTCGTTTGTGAGTTACAAACTCCAAACACACAGCACAAAAAGCAACAACGACAAATAACCGAACGTCTCCACCCGCCCCCCATCACACGTCCGAAAATGCTTGAATCGATGATCATGAACCGAATCTTTCGGTACTTCATGAAGTTTCACGGGTACTTCATCGCGTTCTGCACCATCTTCTTCACCTCCGTCATCATCGTGAGCTCGTTCATGGGCCGGGACGTGCAAGACGAGCCGCTGTTCGTGGAGGAAGAGTGTAAGTCAACCAGGGTAATAGCAGAGGAACATTGGGATAGAAACATCACGATCACGAGCCTAGATCTGTTTAACAAGAAAAGGGCATCTTTATCTTCACTATTATGCAAACAAAAACACGGTTTTCCCGTTTAGTAAACTGCGCTAGAAACGACTAGTGATGTGCAGTAAGGCAGTGATGTGTTCAGAATGAATGAAAGATTTAAATTGTTCAAGGGAGTGGAATCAAATATCCAAGGAGAGTATTTATAGTTCTTTTGCGATTTAACATATTCGGAGTACATTAAATCATTCAACACAATTAAGACTTAACTCTCCACGGTGACTCAAGATTTAAATCATACGTAAATTCTGGTTAACTGAAGATTTAACTCTTCACGGCGACTTAGACTCACGATTTAAATCATGACCTAACTCTTTTGTGATTTGACTCTACGCGGCGAGCTGCAGCTCATGGGGGTTTACCAAAATAACCTTGATTTAAAACAATATTTCTAACATTTAACACAATAACCCACTTGCACCGATTGAATGTTCCGGACCCTTTCACTCACTCTGAGTTAACTAACTCATGAATGATTTAAACCGGTGGGTTATTGTGTTAAATCCCGAGTTAATTCGCACAAGAGTTAACTCAAGATTTAAATCTTGAGGTGAAGGTCGTCATGTAGAGTTAATTCTTGAGCTAATTCACACAAGACTTAACTCATGTTTTACATCCCAAACTGAAGGTCGTCGTGTAGAGTTAAATCCCGAGTTAATTTACACAAGAGTTAACTCACGATTTAAATCATGATTTGAAGGTTGCAGCATCCTTTGCTTACTTGAAATGCTTGCAACCTTTATGAGTGAGTTAAAGTGATAAATCTTTGTTCTAACTCTTTGACTCGGATCTTTGCAATCCTAGGAATTAGAGGAATTAAATGGAATTAAATTTCCCATCGCTAATAGGGACCGCTTTAACAGAAAGGACACAACTCTAAGGTTCGGCTTTCATGTTATAAATAGCGCGGAAAGGTTAGAGTCTCTGAGACGCACCTTGTTTTTGCTCTCGTACGTCTATTTATTCAGCTGTGAGGACAAGTACGATAGGAGTACGGTGGTGTGCAAAACACAATTGCTCCACTCATCACGGTCATTTTGGAGCAGTTCCCCACACCTTACTACTTCTCCACAGCCCCCAAAAAAAAAAAAAGAACTAGTGATTAATCATACTAAATCGAAAAATAATTGCAAAAAACAAGGTTTAATTTTGTGTTCTTCCCCCGAAATCGCAAACTTTTCGATGCGGATTTCCCATTTCCTCTGCTTGTTTGCGCGTGTTCCATTTCCTGTAGAGCATAGGTTGATCATTGTTTATTTATCTTGTTTTTTTTTGCTACTGCCATTGTTGCTGTGCGCATTGGTTGATTATCTTGTTCCACTCACGAAATATTGTTACCAAAAAAAAAAGTTGATGGTTTGTTATTTTCGAACTAGTTGTAGAGCTTTTTTCCCTTCTTGCCAAAGTTTTAACTTGAGCAGAAAAAAAAATTCCCCATACGACGTAAAAAGGTTGTTTCAGTTTTTAGCAATGATCGTTTTTTTTTGCTTTGCAATTGAGGCAAATGAAAACAACAAATTAATATTTATTAGCCGTTGTCCCGGGGAATGAAAAATTGAGATTTGGATTGTGTTTTTTTTTTTTCGTTGTTGCCCCCGGAACACTATACACCAAGAGAGCATTCAATCATATCCGTCCAACTCGTAAGTTGGAACTTATGAACATGGACAACCCCCGTAGACCCGTGTAGTGTCAATATTCCAAAGTGTTGGTCCAATTAGAAACTTTACTACCGACCGCAAAACGGTTCCCCGACGACAGAGATCCAGGGATGATGGCACCGTAGCACGGAGGACCGGTGAAGCATAAGTTGTGCCAGTTGTTTGCTTGCCACACGCGAATGATACGATATTGTGCCCGGGGGCCAAAAGCCTGTGTGCACTCGATAGTAATGGGAGCGGCAAGCAAAAGAAATCGCAACACGAACCAAACTTGCCACCTTCGTGTGGTTGCAGGTGCATCATCTGCCATCGCTGAACTGATGCGCCGCACCGCACACATGTGCAGCACAGAGAAAAAGCGTCGTATCGGCAACGAAAGACAAACTTTCGAGTAATGAATTTATCTTCTTCTTCTTTTTCTTCTTCTTCTTTTATCGATGAAACTCGGATCTCCCAACGACGGTTGACATCGCTTTGTGCCATCGCAGTCGAAGCGGTGATAAAGTTTCCCGTGCTGATACAGCTCGAATCGGTGCTATGGTTGACGGCATCGGTATTGTTAGTGGCCGGACTGTACAAGGTAAGAGAACGGAAGGAGAGCGACCGGAGTCAGCTTTAAACTTCACCGCGAGATATGTCGACCTTGTTATATAGCGCACTGCGTGTTCTACTTATTTCCTTCTGCTCACTTTACTCCAACATGTTGACAACTTCGACCATCACACATCTTCGAATCCTCCCTTGGGTGGCAAAAACAGGAGCACAAGATTTACATCACCCCCTTTCTGGCACTGTTCATTGCGGACGGTGTGGTGGTGATCGTGCAGGAAACGGTCAACCTCTGCACCGGACGCATGTCGGAGTTGGCCACGATCGATACGCGCCAGCTAGTGGTGATGATACGTAAGTATTACAGTCTATTCGCCCCCCAAAGAAAACAACAACAACCGTCCATTCGACACTGATCGAAGAATGTCTTTCCAGTGGCAAACGTGTACGTGCTGGTCAGCCTAATCGTGCTGTATCGGATGTTTGGCAAGGAACCGCTTCCAACCACCCAGAACAACTTCGTACGCTTCGATAACGAGCAGGACGTGGAGGCGGGCACCGGAACCGTCCCGGCAACAACGATCATTCCCACAGCACCACCCGTCACAACCAATGTCAACGGTGCGTTGAACTCGCCGCCGAATGGTTTCGCGAGTAACGGTGTCACGCAGCACGCGACCTAGGAAGCGGCCCGACGGGGGGCAATCGCGATGACTCATACAGCCCCGAGAAAGTCAAATTAGGCCCCCTTCAGGCTCCTTATGTGCGCCACATACACACATGGAAGTACGGTGCGAGGCATTAAAATGCTAGTGAAAGTGATGTACATACTTGTTTTATAAGTGTCAGTTTGGAATGTTGTCGCGCCGGCTCCGGTGATCAATGCGGTCCCCACCCCCTCGATGGATCATGGATACGTTTCCCGCGGGAGCGGGAGGTGAGGCGATGGGATGCCGCGAATTCCACGCAGTATGTTGTGTAAGTTCCTCTCAAGATTCCAAGGTTCAGTGTTGGTAGCAAAGTTTTGTACCCGTAGCGTGTTTGACAAACGCTAAATCCCACGTATGCCTTCTTTCCCGACACTACAGCAAGCAGAAGCCACTCATTAAAGCACAATGCGAGAGAAAGTTCAGAGACCGCACAGAAACGTGAAGATTCGCAACACCCTTGCGTTCATTACCACCTTTTTTCACGCTTCTTCCCAAGACTAATCCGCCCGACGAACGCCCAAAAGTTTGTTTTTTTTTTCCTTTTGCTTTTAATAAAATAAACCCATCCAGTACTACACATCCGGACGGGAGAAATTGTTTGGCCTCTCTCTGGTGGGCGGCTGCTGGCTGTAGGATAAATCAGATGAACAGTTGGGGCTTTAATGGTGCTAAGCTAATTCCAAAAATATTGCAACTTCATTGCTTTACGCCGGGACCCGCAATGGCACCCGCAAAAAGGGACGGTGTAAGGGAGGCAAGAAATCGATTTGCTCCAGCCGGCGAATGGAAGAAGATATTTCACGCAAATTTTTGCTGCAGGGTGTGAAAAGGAAAAAAAGGTTGGAAAATTTTGACTTTTAATTAACTCTTCAATGCTTATCAACGATTGGGAAATGGTTTGCCGGCAGTACGGGTCGGTCTCTTATTTTGCGGTGAGATCTTCCTAGAGAAACCACACGAGAAAGTTAAACTTTTGATTGCTGAATCAGGTGTGAGAAAGAGATTTAAATAGTTCACCGCTTCAATTTCTTAACCACCCGATAATCAGTTGGGTTACAGCTAATAAAGATCCCAACTGAATGGGGCATTGTAGAGAGATTTGTAATAGAGAGTTCCGCCGATTGGAAGAACTCTTGTGGAGGGGTAATAAATAAGATGAGCTAATCACTACTAGCGCCACCTAGCGTCGACTCTCTCAACTGGGTAAAATTAGTAATAGGTCCAATAATAGATCTCATCTGCTTTCCGCCATAAACACAGCCATAATAAACCGTTTATGAGTGACACAGCGTTAAACCTCTACTTCGGGCACACTCTTCAAACAGAGTACCGCTCTCTACCCCGTCATTTACTGTAAATAACCTCCACCCACTTCACCACCTCCATCCATCATCGCCGTTAGTATTCTACTATAACTGCAGCAGCAGAGCTCTATGATTTCCGCTCGACATCTAAGTCGAAAAGCAGCACTGGGGGAGCTTAGTGCTGCTCCCGGAAGACAGGCAATAGCGCTGTGTTACTGATAGCGCGCGACCGTGTATCTGAACCTACCTGACGTCCTTCCCACACCTGGTGCTGCGTGTGTTCCGTGAGAGTACATAGCAGCGCAGGCTCCAGTATGCGGTATTATTTACGACCGTCTGATTTGCGTACTTCACTCATCCATCCCCTGCTGCACGCAAACAGAAGCAGTGTTTGCGTGTGGATCACCGCTGTGTACGTTCGCGGAGGTGATTTTCACCCGCCAGTACCCGTGCGGTTCCTTCCCCCCCCCTTTTCCCGTGGGCAGGGGGGGTCAACACTATATCGCACCGCCGCCACCGGTGGGTTTCATCTCTTGGCGAAATTTTAATTCGCTCACAAATTGTAATTATCCAACTCATTGTTGTCGCTCGGATACAACATGGCGCACACATGCTGGTGGTGCTGCACCACACTTTCCACGCTACAGATCACGTCGCATCAGCGCGTTCCCGCGTGCGGCGACCCTTTATTGCGTATCACGCAACCGGAGCTGCACCGTTTAGCGTGCTGTCGTCTTTGTATTCGTCGTTGAAACTTCTGTGGCTCGGAAGTGGGGTAGAGTTAGTCGGCCCATACGCATTGTTGCGGACAGAGGGAGCTTAATGCGTTGGAGCAATTCGGGCTCCACTTGCTCCCGGTGCGTATGTATCGCGAGCGATGGAAAATGTTTTTTTAAAAAAAGTGATCCCACAACGACCTACAAGCAGTGGAAGTTGTAGGTATTGCGGCGACTGTAACCTTTCATGTTTGCATGCACGGAGCGCTTTCGATTGTTCGGAGGTTCGTTCCGGGGAGGGATGGTTTTTCGCTTTGTTACATCTTGATTTTAACATGACTTTCGTTATTGTTGCCGTGCGATTACCGCAATTTAGCCGATTTTCGTGCACACTTTTGATTGGAGATGGATGAATGACAGTCAACTCCATGTTTTTAGTCGGTGGTGGTTACGTAGATTACTGGGGGGAATGTAGGATGTTAAAAGATAGCTACAATTTAAACGATGCTAGTCATACTAACCTCCACCAGAAGTGCATGGAAATCGGATATTCGGAGATCTTTCCTTTATTTCTGACGTCCACTTTCCACCAAGGAGTTGTGAGAACTTTTCCGAACATCATCTATTCAGTATCTTTAGGGAGCAATCGTCATCGTGCTATCTGACTGTAGGATGAGACACTACACGAAATTAATTCTTATCTTCTTGGATTACATTTTGTGGTATTTCGGTTAAGGCGCAAACATTGTTCTTCACCAGAGCACGACCGACCAGAGCGTAGTGCGATAACGGACTACGCTACCGATAGGATAAGCAACGATCTTCACTAACCCACGAAGCGTTCATGAATTGATGAGCAACGGGGTGTGATTGGACTACGTTGTGAAGGGAGTTTTGTTTCCATTTTTATCGTTTTTTTTCTCTCTGGGGAAGTTTTTCTTTTCGCACCGGAATGAAAGGCCGCGTTTAGACGGACGATGCTAATCGAAGTAAAAACGAAACTCATTCGGCGGACGAGATTGCGTTACGGAGGGTGAAAGATGTACCGTAATGAACTGTTTTCAATCATATCGTAGTGGAATCGGAAAACAGCGCAATGATTAATTCGCAGACCATTTGTTTGTCGCTCGTCAAAATTATGGCCGGTCTGTAAACAACTCTTTCCAATTATCAACCTACCTAGCGGGTGATATGAAGTGGTATGACTGTAAAGCTTCGATTACATAAACGAAACCGATATTGTTTAGAAAAACATTTGTAGCTTAACTTTTTCAACTTTCTTGTTGATTATCGAGCTTCAAGCATCAAACGGTACATTGCATACATTGTCGTCATCTTAATGGAACTGTAAAACCCAAAACTAAAGAAGTCTTCTCATGTTTATTTCTTTACAGATTGATGCCAACCAATCCATCAAGCTCGATGCAACATGTATCGGATGGTGTGTCCCCTTTCACATTACCTAACGAACGCGAACGAGACGATCCGTGTAACTGCAACTAAATGAACATCATCAGTAACGGAAACTGATCTTCTGATCAACACACACACACACACCCAACCAGCGTGCAGAATGTCACTCACGTGCTTTACCACAATTGGCCAATTAGGGCAACTGTGCATGAGAAAACTCCATCGCAACAAACCGCAGAGAAGCTGTATTTATATGCGGTGCGTGCCCAACGTGATCGTGTTCGCGTGTAGTAATGTAATCATCTGGGAAATGATCCTCAAAAGCAAGTGACATCTCATCGTATGTGTGTTCGTGTGTGTTGCTGATGGGACATTTAGCAGGCCTAGGCAAGCCAACGTTAGGAAGGTGGTTTGGACAGTGATACGATACGGCGATCCTCGTCGCACGGGAAAGATGATACACGATCAGCTCCTTAGATGACCTAACCAATGTTTAACGATGAACCGGCCACCGTTATGTTTTAGTGATATGTGTTATGTGTTTACTATTTTATTTAATGTTTAGTTTAGCGATAGCTACCAATATGTTGTCCATATAGAGCATGTAGATAATACTGCGTTTAACGTGAGGTTAAGTAAGGATGGGTTTTAGATTAGGTGCACGCCACAAACTGCGCGGAAACAGAGTTAGTAGACGGTGGTGCAACAAATAACGCTGTCACGCAAAAAAAATAGTTGAAGTTGTACGTATTGTATATGATACAAGATCCTGATCTGTTGATGGTTTGTAGTATGAGAAAAACACATTTCTATTATGGCCAGTACTAGGTAGTTACGCAAAAACCCCATTCGCCTATACCGATTTCCCCATCGAGCAAGATTAACAACGTATACAAGCTTAAATCCTTGTGCTACAAACAAAAAGGCATCTTCTTCTTGTTTTGCATAGGAGTGGGGCTGGGTGGGTGGTAATGTGAGACCGAAAAATTTAGAACGCTAAAGGTCATGAACATAAAGTGCACCCGAAGCCAAATAATAAAATAGATAAATAAACCGAAAGAAAGCAAGTGAGATAGAGACACACTCGGGGTGTGCAGGAAACACGCGTTTAAACAGCACACTGTGTTGTTGATACAAACATGTACAACAATGAGCGCCCGAAAAAAAAAATCAAAAATATAACATACAATCGGAGAAGTGAAAAACAAACGATACGTTATGTTGCCATATATTCTTTTTCTGCCCCCTCTTTCCACCACCATCCCATTGCCACTCATCCGATTACTTGTTTGCGCGCGCATTAACAAACGCCACATGAAATATGAAACGTTATACCGTCACTCCCCTCCGCTCGGTGGGGCCCAGTTGGAAGAGTTTTAAATTCTTCTTCATGCTTTGTGAACTGTTTGTGTACGCTATCCGGTACTCGCGAACTCGGAAAGTTGGGACGGAAAGAAATATTACATGCACATCCGGTGAATCCGTGGTCCCTGTGAATCCCCCGTGGTCCCTGTGAGGGGAGTGCCCCGCGAAACATGCCCCGTTTGCCGAGGTAATTGAAGACGCGCGTTCAAAAGTGGCTTACTTACACAGTTTTGGAAATTTGAGCAGTTGCTCCCCCTTTGTGACGGAGGTGCGGGTGAGTTCTGAATGGGGCGTGAGTGGGAGCGTGTTTGTTCGTTGCTAGTAGGTGGTTTGATGCTTAATGGCAATATCGAACCGAAAAAAAGCGCGATCTGAAGCTTATAAGTGATGATAATGTCTCTAATCAGGCCTAGGCCAAGATTACCTGTTGCCCGACGAGACACGCAATTTCCTAGCCACCGATACCCAACCTGCAGTAGGGGCGGGGGGAGAAATCGTTTGCGTGCCGGCACACAGTGTTCCTGGGGAGATGCTCGCCAACTGATACGGCAGCGGATGGGTGAAGCACGCCCAACGTCGTACAGCCAAACATTACAACACCTTTGTTGTTGTTTTTTTCCTGCCATCACCGCTGGTGTTCCATTTGCAAGCGTGTGAACGAGGTTCTGTGCCGGAAAAATAGGTACTGCCCCTGCCGCGCGGCAAAGTCAAAGCGGCAATTCCCGCGCAAACTAGAAACTTCCCCTTAGGTGGTGAAAAATGGCAGATACGCGAAAGTTTATCCCCCGCTGCAACTAGGGGGCAGATGATCTACTGGTTCTGCTGCGTGGGAGACTTTCCGTACGATGGTTCTGTTTCACTGCCAACAGGGCCAACTGATAAATGGACCACCACTGGCTGATAGCATTATAACGAAACAAAGAACACCAGCAACAAGGGCGAAGTTTTCTTCCTGCGGATGTTCAGGTATTCTTGGAACATCTTTAACGGAGGTCTTTTCCTGTCGGTTTTTGGTTCCCTTGCCTGTATCAAACACATTACCGCCCATAAAAAACGCTTTCGCAAGTATTATTTTTTAACATTTTAATGACTCTGCAGGTAGTTTAAGGAAGAATTATGAGCCCTCGCTACTTTTCCTACGAAGGGTACCTCTTTTAATGCAATAAGTTTGGCTGAGTTTTATTGAGCAATGAACTTGAAAATTCAAATTGCGTCAAGAGAATTGAATTGAATTGAATTGAAGCCATTTTTGTATGTACCTTCCATCACTCTTGGGATTATTCACTAACGCACAAAGCATCCAAGTCTTCTTATATGTTCCCATATCCCACGCATATCTGTCATATTGATAGCCATTGTGCTGTCATCAAGGTGTTAGACAGCTGCAGAAGCCAAAGGCATGCCACTTATGACTTTCTTGGTCAAACTACTAGAAGTGGGCAATACCTTTTGAGTTAGACTAATAAAGGTCGTTGAGACACGAAGAAGTTTGGAGAGTCATACTTCAAGATCTCTCACTATCTTCAATAAGACGGGACAAGATCTCGCAACTTGCACCAATGCCGTCCAACACAGCATTGGAACTCTTCCACCATAGCCAGTATACGTTAAGGAATTGTCACTCACCTGCATCGGATGTCGCAGAATGTCATTGTAGTAGGACGTCGTAGAATGTGGAGGTAACGATTGCTGCTGTTGGAATTGTTGGCTAAGGGATTGGGCTTGCTGTTGTTGCTGCTGTTGGCTTTGTTGCTGTTGCTGTTGTTGCTGCTGGTAGTAGGACATTTGCAAGCACTGAACCGGCGAGGGTAGTGTGCGACCTGAGCTTGGACGCAGCTGAGGCGTCGTCTGGGACGGCTGTATCACACCATAGTTCTGATGGATGATCGATTGCGAAAGCAGCTGCCGCTGGCTGGGACCATCGCCCCCGAGTGGCATGCCGCCGACGCTGACCGCATTACCCGTGGCAATTATCCGCTTCGGACTGTTCATGCCGATGCTGAGGTTCGGGTGCAGTATAGGCTGCTGCTGCTGTTGTGACTGTTGTGACTGTTGTGAACCTTGTGCCGTTTGCAGATTGTGTTGCTGCTGCTGCTGCTGCTGCTGGAGGTTGTGCAGCTGCTGTTGCTGATGTTGGATCAGCTGTTGCTGCTGCTGTAGATGCTGCTGCTGTTGGTGCTGTTGCTGCTGGTGTAGATGGTGGTGCTGTTGCTTGAGCAGCAGTTGCTGCTGGGACAACAGCTCGGCACTGAGCGGTTGCTGGAACGGCGGCCTCAGTGGAGGCTGTCTGCAATTTCGATTCTAAGCGTTACATACACGTCACGACATGGGCCGGATGGGAGGTTGGCCGAGGGAGGGGGGGGTGTGACTTACCTGAGCGGTACCTGTCGGACCGGCGTTCCCTGCAGGGACCGACTGGTGGAAGAACACATCGACGTGGTCAAGCTGGCCGACTCCCAGTGCTGCACCAGCGCATTCAGGCGGGCCTCTTCCAGCGCTTGTTCCGTTTCACTGCTCGAGTCATAATCTGGGCCCTACAAAAGACGCCCCCACGCGGAAAAAAAGGGAACCATTATACAGCAGGCACGTTGTTAACCTGTTCCGCGAACCACTCCACACGTGATAGAATAAACGTTTTCCCCGTAACTGGACTGTTTTGGACAGCATAGTAGGAGATGATTCATCGCACTACCTGGAATCCGAATCAGCAGCTTCCAGCTCTGTTCACTCCGCAACAAAAGCGGTGGTTGCCGCATGAAAAGCCCATACAAAACAACTATAAACAGAATTGATTGGATTCCAAACTCAATTTACTCTTTGCGCCAAAGTTCAGCGTCTCTCGGCCAACAAGTGCACAGGACACCGTCTTGAGGTCCCTGTGCAAAACCCGCTCGGCTCTGGCAGGACACATCGTCGCCAACAAAGCACACATGTTGCGTCGGGTGGAAAAATGAAACACAAACAAAAGGCAGCAAACACGTAGACACACATACACATGCGAAAGAAAACACGCTTGTTACGCGTGATACGAACGAAACAATTCAATTTCCCCAAACAACCCCGAAAAAAAAACCTACCTCTTCGATCTTCTGATCCAGCATTCGGAAGAAGTTCTGTTGGCTGGAGGATATTTCCCTGGAGGAAAGCCGACCCGGTCGGCACACAGAGAGAGAGAGAGCAGCATCGTTTGCAATTTCATCGTGTCCATCGGTGTTGGGAACGGTGCCGCAGCAAGAAAAAAACAACAGAGAAGGGAAATAAGCAGTAAGCACCGGTTCGATGATTGGTGTTTGGAAAATCGTTCCCACCGCTCGGCATCCGCCTCCTCCTTCACAGGCTCAATTCCTGGAATTTGTTTCCTTTTCGCCCGAATGGGGTAACACCGCCGCATACTTACTGGCTCTGGAGCAGGGATCCATTTTTGCGGAGTATTGACACGATTTCCCCATTCGGCGGTTCCGGTGAACCGTCGTCCCGCAGCGAATGTTCCTCGTCCAGCTTCTCCTTTTCGCCGTTGAGGTCGCCCCGTTCGCTCCGGTCGTCACTCCGGCCGTTCTGTCCGTCCTCTTCGTCCGCTTCGGCATCCTCTACTTTTTGCGACAAAAAGCAGTCAACATTTTTGTTTTGTTTTGTTTTTGGTTCGGATTGGACGGAAGAAAGGGAGAATAAAAATTAATTTAAAAGCGAAATAATCACATAACGTTAAAACAACAGCTAAATGACAGTTGGACAACCGGAACAATGCAGAAGCAATATAAATGATTGCTCGGCTCCTATATGTGGGCTTGCCACATCGAGGATCCTTCTCGGCCGGTTGTACTACACACACACACACACACACACACACACACACACACACACTGTGTGTGGAATTTTGAGCGTGTTTCGGTGGTAAAAGTAAAAGGTCACATAATTTCGATGGTGGCGCGCTCGCTTTCATCGATTTTTCGTTTTTTGGACCACTTTGTTCAACTCCCACACAGGAATCGCGCGCACACACTACCGGTTGACCTTTGCACTTTCCAGTCAAGTGATACTGCGTAACAGTGTTACTGGTTGTTGGTAATCGAATTTGGGCATGGGCTCCCACTCCCTCCACAAGAGAATATCCTCATTTCCGTGCATTACCATCCGTTCGGGGATGGTTTGGTGGTAACGCTGTATCAAAAGTGTAGGAAAATGTCAAAGCTCGTACTTGAAATCCGATGCAAATCCGGTAAAAGTTACCAGTGGCGTTACTGATACGTTCTTGAAGGGAGCAACATTACCAATATGATCGACTTTCGTTTAGTTTAGTTTTTTTTGGCGTGGGCATACGAAGAGTGTGTGTACGGACAAGAAATAAATAGATTTAAACTTATGTTCTACACCGAAAAAGAACCCAAGAGTTTTGGAGTTTTGGAAGTGCTGAATGAAATTCTTGATATTGAAGAAGCTGCTTTCCTGCCAGTCCAGATCAGTAAATTGTTTCAATAAAATCCCAATTTTCTATTTCCAATAATTTGTCATGGAAAATACCATTTTCACACAAAACTTTCCCATTTATGCGAAAACCGTCGAATTGGTGTATGTTTCATCTCGTTAGATATTGATCGATTTTCTCAAATCTGCCAAACTGCTGTCGAACATCAGGAAAGTGTTTCATGAAACAACAACTTTGCACAGTTTGGGACACAGTTTGGGGTTTCCTAGAAGGAAATTGAAGCGAGGAGTTGAAGTCTTTGGCTCAACAACCGCGTGAGGTCTAAGGTCTGCCTTCTCGCTTTCTTTGACTTTGATATAGTCGTAGCTGGGGCAGTCAGTCCTGCGTATGGATTAATTGAACCAGGTGGGATTTTGGACACGTCCTGTGTCGTGTTGGACTGCTGGCGCTACCAAATACACCACCGGGCCCGCACCTCGGAACTCTCCAGTAATTGAGGCTCAATCCTGCCAATTGTTGATAATATTGCTGCGTTATGAAACAATTGATTGAGTGGACTATAGAATTAAGTAATTGTAAACATCATCCAATGCCGAGAGACAGATAGGCAAAGCTTTTCTTTTCGTTGGAACGGCTTCATATGGCCGTATAGACTTATTTTACCACGTAGCCGGAGAATCAATCCTTGAAGCATTGGTCCAGATGGGATTTTGGTCCGGTCCGTTCGTGTGAAGGATGGCGCCGCTACCATCATGCCACCGGACCGCCCCAAATATGAAGAGTTAAAGGAGATAAAACTGATGATTTCTCTTCTGATGCTCTTCTGTTAGAACTCTTGTTCAACGTAAATAAACTATTTTAAATGTCATCATTAAATAATCATATCATTAATAATTACAAAATTAACGTAAAAAATGATACTTATATTGTTTTATTCGAATTATTCGTCTCGCACATCACACGTCTCATCACACATCACAAAATAGACACAACAAAACGGTTAAGTAGGATCTCAAACTACTTGCCCAAAACAAAACATTACATTGAAAAGTGACAACCTTGACACACTCTAGTCCATCACAAACCCCCGGTTCCTGCACACATGACAGCCAACAACCTTTCCACTTTCATTGCGAATGGGTCAACGGAAAGTTAGCGGTAATGTCCTTCTCTTTGTGTTCGGTGACTAGCAACCAGTGCAACAATTACACCAAACCGTCAAATGTCTCATCAATGAGCGCAAGTGTTGCCGATAATTTTGGGTGTCTTGTAAACATTGATGCTTTCATCCGATAACGAGACGTCGTCCATAGTGAACAACAACAGCACAGCGAGCGGTTTTGTCTCTGCCGGCCTTCGTTCACACATATATGTGGGGTTTGTGACTCCCCCGAGTCTGGAGGCATCTGGCGATAGTTGAGGGGCAGCAGCAGCAGCCTAGGGCACACAACGTTCACTAAAACGTAAACAAACAGTTTGCCGATAAAGATGGCCCGCGCGTACACGAGCTTGCCATTAGAGAGGTTGTCAGTCAATTGAGCTGCCCAGAAAAGGAACATCTTTTTTTGCTGTCCTCTGTCTCTAGTGTACCCTTACTAATGGGTAGGATGGTTGGCTTTGCACCGATCCTGGTGCTGGTGGTAGGGCATTACATTTACGATCTTCCGATCGAAACAATTTCTTCAGGATGTACAAAGTGTAGTAGAAGTACACTACTACCGCTGGAGAAAGGGTGAAGAATAGAGAATTGAATAAAGAAAGGATGAACGCTCACACAGTGGCAGCTTACCGAAGAACAGGACTGCATCTTGACCTCTGCGCAGGTAGCAATCCTCAACATCATCGTTCCACCGCTTGATCACGTCCCCGACACAAATAATCAGCGTCTCTATACCGAACACGAACCCGATCGGGTACAGCAACAGTCCCACCTCCTGTCAATCAATAAAAACCACGCTCATAAGCCATGCGAATCGAACGCAACAAACCCAGGGCCACCACCACCCGCCGGCCGTGGTGGATTGACAGTTCCGTGAAACCACAACACCTACCAGCCAGAGTGCCTGATACAGCGAAGTTACGGCAATAATCCACATAATCTGAAACACTCCATCTACCGCGGGATGATGGCGCATTCCAAGACCTGCCAGGGTGTGTGATGCAATGAAAAATAACACACGGACAGTTCAAATTAAAACCATCAACAACGCTACCACGGCCATCAGCCGGCCCATCTTCCCATTTGCCCATTTTCTCACCCTCGAGGAAACGATATTCGCCCCGGTTCTGCAACTGTACAATCCACTGATGTGCGTTTACAATTACATGAAACCCGACTATGAGCACTATAATGCAGCCGTTAAACTTTATGTACGCACCGAACTTAGGCTCCATGCTGCGGGAGCCGTAAGCGCTTCGGTGCTTCCAATTCCAATTCCAACGTGCGCTGATGATGTACGGCGGGAAACTGATACGCGATATTCCAGTTTGGTGCTGTTTCACGTGATACGCGAACCAGCGGGCAGAGATAGTGTTTCGTTCACCAATCCTAGAACCATCCTTATCGCGTTTGTTTACGGCCGATGAGTTCAGTTTTCTTTGCCCGGGACTCGTTTCGAGTTCGGGAGCAGATTCTTCCAACGCTAACACGAATTCCCCAGCAACGGAGACGGAGACGATTCTTGGTGATTAATCACAAATGGAAAAAGCTGCGGTACGATTGATAGGGTAGTAATGCGATTTACGTCATCAGAATGTTGTTGTGGCCATCGCTGAAGGATGCTTCGAGTGTGCTTCGAGATAGCAATGTGCCAGAAGCTGCTAGACAATGGCGGCAAGAAGTTAACAACGGCGCACCGTAATCTTCATGACTTTGTGGGGGGCGGGAAGATTTTACTATTTCTTGTGTCCGAGGTTTTTGCCTCAACATCACACATCCGCTATTCATAAGTTAAAGTAGGATCTAGTGCTTAGAATTAACCTTACAACTAATCACTGAAGTTGCGGCGCTTCTTTAGCTGTAGGTATCGTCGGGATCTTCGCCGAAAAAGAATTTCACCGGACGCCGTGCCTGCTCGATGTCTTCGTCATCTTTGCACAGACTGTCAAACGCGCGGTACAGTATGACCAGCGTGTATCCCACGTACAACGGCACCACTGTATCAGGGAGGCAAAGAGCAACACAGATTAAGCGTACAGTACACACGTCGATCGAATCTCAATAGTCGCGTATCTTACGTAGAAACACTGCTGCCTCGGCCGATAGGATCACCTCGAGCAGGTTGCGGTGCTCCAACTTGCTGACCAGCTGCACCAGTATGAGGCTCCACTCGACCAGAAAGATGGTGGCGAACGGAAAGATCGTTTCCTTACGCTCGCAGATCAGCCCCAGCAGGAAGATCAACCCAGCGACGATCCACGCGATCGAAAAGATCAACTGCTCGAGCGGTCGTGAGCGGAAGAAAGCATCTGCGTTGTGGGGGAGACGGGTGTGGCACACACACACACACACACATACACGGAAGATGGTACAACACGTCGACACCATTGTTTTAAAAATGGGAAAAGGTAAACGCAAAACAAAATAAACATCACCAAACAGGTCCCGCAAATTATTACAACTAAAAATAACTAACAAATCGACTTCGCTCTGCCAGTGAAGAGCCACCACCCCTTCGGAAGGTGGTGTGGCCGCAGGGAACTACTGCGAGAAGTTCGACTGGGTCTCCTCCTCCCCCTCCCCGTTTGCTCACTTACATTCGCTTGCGGTGCGACTCAGCTGATCTTCGTTGAGTATACTGGCGACGTAGATGCAGCCGAAAAACAGGGCAGATATGGCGATTGCATACCCGTGGGATTTCACGTACCGTCTTAGGGGGCGCTCCATGGTGCACTCTTGTGTCGGTCGGGGACTCTTTTGGGGACTCGCTCGCACTGCGAGATGTCTAAGCACGCGCACGTATCAGTAGATCCACTCCAGGGAATCGATTGTTCTCTGGCTGGGAACTGGCGAGCGACTGAGGTGCGACTAGCCGGAGGGAATCAACAGCAGCAGTGTGGGAATGAAGCGGCAGGGATCCCCCCGATATACCCGTTCACGATCGGGCACACACGCACATACGCACACGCCACACCAGTCGCGCCGAGGAAAACTCGTTTGAGGCGGTCAAGCTCTCGCTGCCTACTGGCAAACGGCATGGTCAACATAACGGCCACCTCGGCTGTGTTGTGCGCGCGCGATAATCCGGATCACTGTTGTGTACGAAGCTGGCAACCACCAATACTAGGGCATCGTCGCGTCGCGAGGACCCGACAAAACCGCTGCTGCTGCTGATGACGACAGAAAAAAAAGCGCCACTAGGGGTCTAGGCGGCGAGGTACTCACTTCGCTGCATTGCATACTGAACACATCTTCCCGACATTCCCAACCAGCGGCGCACCGGTGTGGAATTTGGGGTACCGCGTCGCAGACTCAGAACGGGCAAAACAACATGTGCACGTAGTCGCGCACGCACACGCATACGCAAGAGCGGAGGTGTGCTGGGAACCTGATCTCGGAGTACCCCACTGCAATGTAACGGTAGAAAGACGCGCACGATGCGATAAGCAAATACGCATCGACGGCTGTGACCGAATCGGAGGAATAGAGTGGCGGAATAGAGTCGGGATCATATGCGTACGACGGTGGTCCCTTGTCGATCGCAATCATGTAACGAGCAAGGTGACAAGCAGTGTGTGAGGTTGCGTTAGAAGTGTCAACACACAGCATGCTGTGCGCTTCGGGGCATGTTTTTAGACAAAATGTGTTCCAATTTCTGTGTCTTAATGCCACGTGTTCGACACTTGTTTTCTACCGAATTTTGTTTGCTTTTCATTGGATAGTTAACACGAAAATGTGTCTTCATCTGTAGAAAAAATACTTTATCAAGGATGAGGTACAAGATCTTATCTGATCTTTGTGGTACAAACACAAGGGATCAACCGCGCCTTGAGACGAAGAAAAGAATAAGCTGTTCTATTTTAGAAATTATCATTGCCAAAGTCGTTAAAATGACGATTGCCGTTCAGTGCTCTTGATAAATGTGTCGACATATTTTTAATTACATGAACCCAGAGAATTACGTATTTGTATTCAATGAGGATCGAGAAACGGACAAAGTGATGATGATTCAGTAAATGCCACGCCGTGTGATTGGACATCATTATCAAGAGACGTTATTGTTTTGCAGCACTCTATGTTGAATAGATTATCAAACATTAAATGTTATCAAATCTCAATTTCGGTTTAAACTGGTTGTTGACGCTGCTAGCCATAAAATGAAACATTTCAAAATGACAGTTGTCAAGTTCCAACAGACAGTATAAACGGAGGGGAGAGCTAGGGCCACGGCTGAACATGGAGACTGCAGGGGGAGTAGCGAAAAGAAAGCTAAAAAGGAAAGACGCGTTCGACCACTATTTTGAGTTGTCTATTTATATTTGTTTCTTACTTGCTATCCGGTTGGAGAAATAAATCAGTGAAAACTTCAAAATGGGTCTTTCGTTTGTTACAAAAGTAACAAATTTCTCAAAATAACGAAATGCAGTTTTCGAAAGAGCTTTCTAAAACGGTGTGGTGATCCACAGACGCTACCAATACAACGATAGACGCAAAACTACTTCACGCTCAGAACGCGTCCTTTGTGCGGCAAAAAGATACGGTGCGACGTATAGAAGAGTGCTTGTGCAAATTACGGCGTGGTTCGATTTGCAGGAAAGTGAATTGAATAGATAGTGAGTGTTGAAGAGAGACTAAAGTGTACGGTAACGTGAATTGAACATTAAAAAACAAAATGGACGATCAGCCGACAAAAAGCGGCCATGATGCCGAGGATAATGGTGTTGGTGAAGTGACGCCAGAGAATAAAGGTGCGATTCCAAAGCTTTCCAAGAAGAAGCTGTTATTCCAGGACGAAAGCGACTATAGTGATGGTAATAGTCGACGTGTAACGCGAAGCATGCACAAGCAGCAAGCGGAAAGTGGAATAAGGGGAAAGCTGAAACCCGCACCAATTTCTTCGAAAAGTGTTGAAAGTTCTTCTAGTGAAGAAGAAGTAGAAGAACAGTCAAATAAAGAACATCGACGTGTTAAGTACGAAAGTGACGGTAGTGTTGGTAAAAACCGACGCGTAATGCGCAACACGCGCAAGCAACACGCGAAAAGTGGAAAAAAGAAAATGGTGAAACCTATACCAAGTTCTTCGGAAGGGAGTGAAAGTTTTTCTAGTGAAGAAGAAGAAGAAAAACAGCCGACCAAAGAACAGCGACGAGCTCGGCGTGGAATTTCTCAGAAATTGCCTGTGTTCGATGGAAAGCCTGAAGACTGGTCGAGGTTTTACGGTGCATTTAATGCATCAAACAAAGCATGCGGTTATACGACAAGTGAAAACCTCGTGCGGTTGCAAGATTGTCTTAAAGGTCCGGCACTGGAACTAGTTCGAGGAAAGCTAATTCGACCGGAATCAGTACCACTGGCTATTGACAAGTTAAGACAAGTATACGGAAGAACTGAGCTTATTTTGCGCAATTTGCTAACGAAGGTGCGCGAAACAAAAGCTCCTAAAGCCAATGAAATGACAAGCTTCTTGCCGTTCTCCAACGCGGTTGAAATACTTTGTGAACATCTAGAAGCTTCGCAACTTGAATACCATCTCCACAATCCGCTGTTGATACAGGAATTAGTGGAAAAGCTTCCAGACGCGGACAAGCGAGCTTGGGCGCGCTTTAAACGAGGTCATCACTCTACATCGCTGAGAACCTTCACGGATTTCCTGAACGAAGTGGTGTCTGAAGTCCTCGAAACCACCTTAGAGATCAGTGAATATATGCCTCAATCTTCGAAAAAAGATGCACGTAAGAAGGAAACGGTGATACATCATCAGACGGCGCAACCAGAGAGAAAACCTTGCCTTGCGTGTGACAAAACGGATCATCGCCTGCGTAACTGTTCTGTTTTTAAGGAATCAACACTAAAGCAGAGGCAAGAGCTCGTAACGCAACACAAACTATGCAAGCTGTGTCTTAACGGGCATAAAGGAAAGTGCATGGTGCCATCGAGATGTAATATAGGGGATTGTAACCAAATGCATCACCCTCTTCTGCATGAACAGGTAGGATCTATAAAAATTGACGGTACTAGTGCGCATGTGGATGCAAATGGAAGTATGTTATTTCGCGTGGTTCCGGTAGATGTTTATCATAATGGCATAAAAATAACTGTTCTTGCTTTTCTTGATGAAGGGGCATCTGTAACATTGATAGAACGTCGTTTAGTGGAGCGTCTTGGGGCGGACGGTGTCCCAGAAGACCTGACTATGCGGTGGACGGCTGGCATTGAACGAGTGGAGAAGGGGTCACAGAAACTAAGCTTATCAGTATCATCCGTAGGTTCAACAGAGCTACAGCTATTGAGGGATGCGCGCACAGTCGAAAGCTTAGATCTTCCACTTCAACGATTAGATCCGAACAAATTGAAAGAACGCTACACACATCTTCAAAAAATTCCTGTGCCATCGTATACGGGTAGACCAGAGATCATGATAGGACTTAACAACATTGATATGTTCACACCCTTAGAAGTTGTTTCCGGAGAAGAAAATGACCCTATTGCAGTGAAAACGAAGCTGGGTTGGGCTGTTTATGGCTACACAAAGTCTGGTGCAACAAATAACAACATCGGGTATCATAATTGCATAACCAATGAAGACCTGTATGAGCTCATAAAAGAACAATATAAATTGGAAGAATCCGTCACCACAACTGCCAGTGAATCCATTGAAGACAAAAGAGCGAAGGAGATTTTAGAACGCACAACCAGACGAGTGGGAGAGCGATTTGAGACGGGACTGTTATGGAAAGAAAAAGAACGAAATTTTCCAGAAAACTATTCCATGGCGATAAAACGCTTTAAGCAACTCGAAACGAAACTGATGAAAACTCCTGAACTACACAACAACTTATGCCAGCAAATAGAAGAGTATCAACGAAAAGGTTATGCCCATCTCATTACATCGGAGGAGTTACATAACACACCATCCAACAATGTCTGGTATTTGCCGATTAATGTAGTATTGAATCCCAAGAAACCTGGCAAGGTAAGAGTCGTATGGGATGCAGCTGCAACCGTGAAAGGAGTGTCACTCAACACCGAGTTACTTAAAGGCCCGGATCTGCTTGTTCCCCTCATGCAAGTGATCATTGGTTTTCGAGAAAAGAGAATCGCGTTTGGTGGAGACTTGCGTGAAATGTTCCACCAGATCCAGATACGGGCAGAGGACAAACAGTCTCAAAGATTTGTCTTCAGAAAATCTACAAATGAGCCGATGGGAACCTATGTGATGGACGTGGCAACATTTGGAGCGGCATGCTCACCTTGCTCAGCGCAACACATTAAGAATAAAAATGCAAGCGACTTCAAAGATCAATTTCCTGAAGCAACCGAAGCAATCATAAAGCGACACTATGTAGACGACTATTTTGATAGTACCGATACGGTAGAACAGGCCATACAACTGGCGAAAGAGGTCACTCTAGTGCATCGTAAAGGAGGATTTGAAATTCGCAATTGGGTTTCGAACTCAATAGAATTCCTCGAAAGCTTTGGAGAAACAAAGGAATTAGTCCCAATACACTTCAATAAAGATAAAGAGACCTCCAACGAAAGGGTATTAGGCGTGATATGGGATCCAAGAGAGGATATGTTATCTTTCTCAACTTTGATGCGAGACAATTTGAAGCCGTACATCGAAGAGATGGTTGTGCCTACGAAGAGAATTGTAACCAGCTGTGTTATGGGTCTTTACGACCCTCTGGGCTTAATTTCGCTTTTCACCATTCATGGCAAGATCCTCATTCAACAGCTTTGGAGGTCAAAATGTGATTGGGATGACGAAATAAATGAAGACGCTATAGCTCTATGGCACAGATGGATAGAGCTTCTAGAGAAGATCAAAGCCATAAAAATACCTCGATGTTACTTAGACGCAACACATTCGAATGCCATAGAATCGATCGAGCTACATATATTTACAGATGCCAGTGAACACGCATACGGATGTGTAGCATATCTCCGTATTCTGGCTGAAGGTAAAATTCGCTGTAAACTCGCCATGTCCCGTAGCAAAGTTTCACCATTGAAACGACAAACAATTCCTCGCCTGGAATTGATGGCAGCGGTTTTAGGGGCTCGAATCAGTCGCACCATCATTGATACTCATTCATTAAAGATAAAAAAATGCACATTTTGGACAGACTCCAAAACTGTTCTCAGTTGGATCAATTCTGAACAACATAAATTCGTGCAATTTGTAGCTTTTCGCATAGGCGAAATATGGGAGCTTACCAACAAAACAGACTGGAGATGGGTGCCAACTCAACTGAACGTCGCCGATATTATGACCAAATGGGGTAAAGGTCCTCCACTAGATATGAATGGAGAATGGTTCAAAGGTCCAGCCTTTCTTTACGAGCCTGAAGAAAATTGGCCTGCTCAAGATGAAGTTATAGAAAGCACTGAAGAAGACACCCGGAAGATAGTGCTATTTCACTCCGTAATTTCATCACCACAACTCCCAACCTGGCAACGATTAGTTCGTGTTATGGCATACGTAAATCGATTCATCGACAACTGTGTAAGAAAGAGGCAAAAACAAGCAATCCACACAATAGAAGCAACTGAAAGGCTCTCAAAATCACTAAGAGGTAATGTGATCGCTCAAAAGATACCATTACAAAAAGAAGAGTTGGAAAGAGCAGAGACCAATTTGGTAAGACAATCACAGTGGGAATCATTCCCAGAAGAAATGAGTATCCTTAACGCGAATCTTGACAGCTCAGACGAAAGGGCTAAAAGAAAGATAAAGAAAAAGAGCCCAGTATACAAGTATTCTCCAGTGTTAGACGAAAATAGAATAATGCGGATGGATACCAGACTGACTAACAACCCCGATCTTCCATTCGACCAACGTTATCCGAAAATACTGGCAAGACAGAACAATATCACAAAAAGGATCGTTCAGCACTATCACGAGTCCTACGGACATGCCAATAGTGAAACGGTCTTAAACGAGATGCGGCAACATTTTAAAATCCCGAAACTTCGAGCAGCGATCAAAGAGATACGTCGTCAATGCACTTGGTGTAAAGTCTACAAGTGCAAACCTTTTACACCAAGAATGGCGCCGCTACCTATTGAGAGAACAACACCAAACCTTCGTCCATTCAGCGCAGTCGGGGTCGATTATCTCGGTCCATTAGAGGTCACCGTTGGGCGGCGCAAGGAGAAGCGATGGGTAGCTGTGTTCACTTGTTTGACCGTAAGGGCGGTACACCTGGAAGTCGTCCACAGTCTATCAACCCAATCCTGCATGATGGCGATTAGACGGTTCGAAAGTAAGTTCGGGAAGGCAGACGACATCTATTCCGACAACGCGACGTGTTTTCGAGGTGCTGACAGCGAGCTACAACGTATTAAACGGATCTTCTACGAGTGTGCAGAGAAGGTCATCTCGGCGTCAACATCATGGCACTTCACCCCACCTGGAACTCCACACATGGGCGGCGTGTGGGAGAGGATGGTTCGGTCGGTGAAAGAAGCGATGCGGGTGCTGGATGGCAACCGGCCACTGACAGACGAAATCCTTGTTACAACGTTGGCTGAAGCGTGTGAAATGATTAACTCTCGACCGTTAACCTATCTGGCAGAAGATTCATTAGAACCAAAAGCGCTTACTCCTAACCAATTCTTGAGGGCACCTGGGTCGTGTACTGCGGTTTGCGAAAGTTATAATCTAGCTGAAGGATTGAGGAACCAGTTCAAACGCTCGCAGCATTTAGCTGATAGGATGTGGGAGCGATGGACAAAAGAGTACTTGTCGTCCATAAACCAGAGGAGTAAATGGTATGAGGATAAGAAAGAGTTGAAGGTTGGTGATTTAGTGTTCGTTGTCGAGGGTAGGAATCGAAATGAATGGTTGAGAGGTAGAGTTGAAAAAAGAATACGGGGAAAAGACAATCGAGTAAGACAGGTGGATGTGAGACTAGCGAATGGAAAAATCTTGAGGCGAGCAGTTATACACTTAGCAGCTATGGAAATACTGTAAGTCCATCGTTGCGAACGAGGGACGTTACGGGTGGGGGTGTTGACGCTGCTAGCCATAAAATGAAACATTTCAAAATGACAGTTGTCAAGTTCCAACAGACAGTATAAACGGAGGGGAGAGCTAGGGCCACGGCTGAACATGGAGACTGCAGGGGGAGTAGCGAAAAGAAAGCTAAAAAGGAAAGACGCGTTCGACCACTATTTTGAGTTGTCTATTTATATTTGTTTCTTACTTGCTATCCGGTTGGAGAAATAAATCAGTGAAAACTTCAAAATGGGTCTTTCGTTTGTTACAAAAGTAACACTGGTAATCACCACACACGTCATGCAATGTAAAACACACGATCGTACAGATCACGCACGCACGCAATTGTGAAACATTTCAAATATTTCATGAAACCTTTCATCGTTAAGTTTGCTTCGTATTCGTGCACCGATCTGAACGCGATCTCAAGCTTTCGATTTTCCGCTGTAAACGGTACGCAATCGATCGTTCGCTGAAACGTCAGAACACCAGAGTTCGACTCGATCGGTCGGTCTTGTGTTGTAAATAAAACAATACCAGCGTTCCGAGCGATCGCAACGAGCTGCAGTCGAAGCAGGTGCCGGTCATAATGATTTAATTCCGATATCCGGAAGCGAACGTTGATCGTTTGTGTGCGTAGTGTGTTGCTGAATTCGCAATGGATAAATATTTGCGATGGTTCATCAAATATCAGGCGTGCATGATCGCGATGCTTACGCTAACGATGGTGGTGGTGATCACACCGGCGATATCCGACAATGGCCAGCGTGAAAGTAATAGCGTTCGTTGCATTTCGATCACTTCCAAGGTTTGTCCGTATGTTTGATGTCGTTGTGTTATTGTACTTTCAGTTGAAAATCTTCGTTTTGGGGGTCTCGTGGCTACAATATTTGGCTTCTCCTGGGCCGCAGCCGTCTTGTGTCTAGCACATGCTATATATAAGGTAAATATCGCAACTGTGCAGCCCAAGAAACTTTGCCTGAGTATACTATGATGTGTGTTATTTCTTACACAGGAAGATAAACGTTTTATATACCCGTACGTGGTCGTGTTCGGATTGGATCTCTCATTGCTGATACTGCGCGAATTCTACCTCATGGTAATCCATGGGTTTTTTATAGAAATAATGACGCTTAAACTATTCATCGCTACGCTAAGTGAGTATTGCAATTTGTTGGTGATATCCAGATTTCTTACTGAATGAACGACGTTCGTCTTCTAGTCGTACCGTACGTGTTTGCCAGTCTGTTTGCGCTGCATCGACTTTTTACCGTGGACCCAATTGAATCTGAGCGGACCGAAGGGTTTGTGCGCTTCGATCGCAACGAGATGACCGTTGTCGAGGAGCCAAACACAACCAGCAATTCGACGAACCGCACAATACCAGAAGTCGCATAGGTTGTGGTTAAATGTAAAACACGAAGGCAGTGTGTAGGCAAAGCCGTCTACACATCATGCAGCCTTCTGCAGGACAAGTTACAGTAAGTGAGTTAACATAGCTTCTAAAACAATGGCAAAGTTACCTTTCTAATAAATGCTTCTGAATTGAACACTACAAACTGTATGATAGCACTATATGCACACTTTATTACTAAAACTATAATAGTTGGTGGAGAGAGTTCGATGAAAAAGATACACTCGATGCATTATCAGCAAGCGTGTTTCGTTTGCTGTTTAAATTAAACAGCTCCTATAGAAGAAACAATCACAAACAAAGCTTTCTATACGACGATAACGCGGTAACATGAAAGATTAGACCGTAACTACTGATGCCGCGGGGTTTGAGCTAAGCATACACACAATACACCGATAGGCAACGGCACAGAATCCAGCACATGCGAGTTATTCCGCCACCAGTGCAGCTTCCTCGTCGATTGCGACTGGATTGGTGATGCCGTTGTTGAACCGTACAAAATTATCACCCGCTTGCGGCTTCGGATCGCTGCTGAACAAACGAGCCAAAGCGATCAGCGTCATGAACAAGTAACAAGTGATGTCTGCAAAACAAAAAAATAACAAGAATGCTTTTATGTTAATATATGCTTCGAATCGGGGGCGCTTAGAATGGTTCACACGCTTGACACATACACAGCACTGCCAGCAACGACGGTATGTTCACAAACACCATGGTGTACCAGCGACGGTCGTGCCAAACCATCACAATGTCCCGGATGGCAAGCAGAAACAAATCGAGCAGATACAGCAGAGCGAACGGCAGCAAGCACTGCTTGATTTCGCGATACACACCGTACAGGAAGGCCACACCAGCTACAAACCAGAACAGTCCCAACACTATCGCCGTACTGCCCATGAAGCGGAAGTCATAATCTGCGTAGTTAATGCACACAATATGGACGAAAAAGGGATTAGACTGTGCGCTTGGCGGGATGCGGGAGTAATTTTTCCAGCAACTACTTGCAACACTGGACAACTTACACATCTCCATCGGATAGTACGGTGGATTATTCTCGTATATCACAAGCGACAATAGCACCGACAACAGCACCGTGAACACACCGATCATATAGCCTTGGAATTTTATGTAAAATCGCAAATAGCGCTCCATTTTTTTTGTTTTGTTTAGAAACTTTGTAGCAAACGGTTTGTATTTAACAGCGAAATACGTTTCGGTTCCTCCAGCAGGACCGTCACAACCGGGCGCAATGCAAACACTAACTGACGAATAATCGCTTTCCGTGCGTTTTCGCTAGGTTCGGCCGACACAACCAGGCCCGGAGGTCAGCGCTTGCTGATAAGCGATTCCTCCGCTCCCGCGGGTCGAAGCGTTATTGTGTGGCATTGCATATGACTCTGCCTGTGAAAGTGGGCGAGATCGTTTTGTATTGATCTTGACCGAGAAAGCGGAAGAGCCTTCGGTATCGGACATGACCATACTCTTTATTTAACCCTTCCTTCAGAGGAAACACGATTAGACGACTTGTGAGCACCGATGGTCGAGTTATCTGCAAGTGCAAGCAATTATTCTGTACCCCTTTTTTAATTGAGTGTTTCGAACCGGTTTATGTCTCTGGAACAGATTAGGGTGTAAAGATTTGCAATGTCATTTTCGTTCTGTTCCGAATGTTTGATAAGGATATGCTTGATGAAACCCACCAGGAAGTTACGTTTATCACTCATGTTGACATCTTTATCTTTTACAAAAGTTTAAGATGACGCTTTAATACTAAAGTGTGATAAAAATAATCTCACATAAAAACATACGCGTGTCAGCTGACGTATTAAAATACACTTAAATACCCCACAATATCCCGCCGAGAGCTAAACATCGAAAAGCGTAAGCTGCAGCTAAAGTAAAAGGCTGCTTTAGTGAAAATGCCACCCCCTTAATTAGTTGCCATCGATCCCGTCGCTAAGATATGTAAATCATACCTGGTCCCAGTTGGAAAAGGAAATGGCGGCCATTACACTCCAAATTAGTACGCAAGCATTCGGTGGGAGCTGGGCGAGCGTTTTGTAAGGCACGTGGTTGCCTGGAGTGCCATAATTTCACGCTCATATTCAGCCCTTCCTTCAGCAGGTGGCCACGGAGACACCTGTTGGCAGCATGGGCATTCATTTCCGGCTCATTCATCACGCACACACCCGCGCTCGCATCGGAAGTTAAGGGGGTTGGGATACACACAAAACGGCCCGATCCTTGATGTTGATAAGAGAGCATTTACATGAGTAATCCGGGCCATTACGAGGCGTGGTTGGGAAAAATGGGATGAGGAAAGCGATAATGAAAAGAGTAAGTTTATTATTCTTTGCGTAAAGAAATTGTTTGATGTGACGTACCAATGTAATTCTGGGTAATGTTCAGATTCAGTCGAACCAAGTGAGGCTACGGATGTTTTAGGAACGGTTGATAGGAACGTCGCTGGATACTCGCAAATCGTCAACTCGTCAACACGGCACCACGAGACGAGCGCTAGCTTTTCTTAGAATGCCAGTAATATTATACTTTGAGGGATAAGATTCTCGTTTAACAATTTGTTTGTAGCCCTCTTTTATCAACTTTCTCAACTTAACCAGCAAATTGCCATAAGCAAAGCAGCATATCCTGTTGCCGTTCACACTCGACCCCTTTTGCAAAGCGATGGAAAACCAAAACACATACGTTACTATCCCAACTGACAGGTGTTACAAAGTCATGTGCTGCAGACGATCCCACCCGTACCGATAATAGATCATTTATCCTCCGGCTAGGTACCTCGTCGGGTGGTTGTGGTTCATGCATGCGGAAAGAAGCCAAACATTTTGCTACCCCTTTTTCGTTCTTCTAATCCGTATCTCCTCGGCCATCTGTTTGAATGTTGTTTTTTTTCCCCCGAAAATTCGAATCCCCTCGTCTAATACCATTGTAAACCTGACAAATGACCAGTTCATCGAACGATGTAGAAGCATCAATATTTCATGTCTCCGGTATCTCTCTCTCTCTCGGTCGGTCGGTATCAATCGATCGATGTGCCGTGGTAGAAAGTTACTGGGTACCCTTCCCCGAAGGACATTCTAGCGATACGGTTGACGAGTTTAAAAAAATAGTTCTTCGTTTTGTTTTCGACAGAATTTATTGGAGAAATACCCGTAAGGGGCACACGTCCATTCTTGAACGTCGGAAAAAAATACGAATTGAACTTTAAAGTATCTTTCAAGGATTAGTTACTCCCAATCTTTTGTCAAATTTGAAAGTTCGTGCAAGATTAATCCAGCATCTTGAACCAAACATCCAGTTTGGTTTAGCATAGCCATAAAGGTCGCGTCTACGTAAGTCACCCTTGAAGCACAAGTATTTACATGTTCCCTGAAGTTCACCATGCCAAACCCACACACACACACACACCGACGAAGGAAGTTTCTATGATGTAATAGATTCGCAGGAACGGATAGCTTCCAGGTGACTGATTGCTATTCTCACACGTCAAACACAGACACAGGAACGCAGGGGGTGGTAAGAGCGGTCTCCTGAGCTGGGCAAACAGTAAAGACGTTTAATATACCTTCAGAAGTGCCCAGTCAATGATGTGTGGTAAATTCCTGGGTGCATGAGAAGGGACCTTCAGCAGCAGCAGCAGCTGAGGTATTGCGTATTGATCTTATCGTGCAAGTTGCTCTCGGTATGTTTGAGAAAGCCCAAACCAACTCCGTACTCGATTGGTCCGAGTGTTGGAACCCCACCGCAAAAAGTCCGCCTTACGTCTTCGGTTTCCTGGGTTCCTACGACGGGCTACCATTTTCAAACATCTTGCGCTCGTGTGTGTGTGTGTGTGTGTGTGTGTGTGTGTGTGTGTGTGTGTGTGTGTGTGCTCTGTAAACTTGAAACGTGACCATCGTGCAATTGTTGTTGTAACCCGACACCCGATTCCTGACACAGAGTGCTTCAGAATGCACGTCACTTGAAAGTCGATCGGGGCACTTACGGTCTACTCTGCGCGGATGTGGAATGTACGGCACGCATTCCCGACACCCTGATGCGGGTATAGCAGCAAATTGGACTGGAGTCGATATGCTCAGTCCTCGGCTAAGTACCATTACATATTCTTCCAGCAAAGAAATGGCTTCAAGCCAGGGAGATGAGTCGCCAGATCGAATATTTTATTGAATAAGATATTTAGCTATGACACTTAAAATCCTTAACCAGCTTCTATCGCTGTCCAATTTGAAGGTGGAACCCTGGAAATGTATTATAATTCTGTATCGTAAGGCTGTAAATAGAACCGCCCGTCAGTCTAGTCGCGACATATGCAAACTTTTCATCAGGTCCCGCAAGTCGCCGTAAGTTCCACGCTAATATTAGCAAAACCCCTACCAATCCTTGGTTGGCGAACGTTTCTGGTGTGAAATCCAGTAAATCTTGAGAAGTCCAAAAGCGATATGGACCGGTTTTCCGGCAGATGGCGCCAGTGTGTAGGCTATCTCCAGTTCACGTTGTACCCCCATCGCTCGCTTCTAAAAGAGGGCGTGACGCGTCGCAGAGTTCGTGCCGATTCTTACGTACCGGAACCGACACACTTTCCTTCTGCTGTGCAGACCAACAAACATTGTCCGGACATCGGTCCTTCTGGTTCTCCTTGTGGAGAAGGTGGAACCTTCTTCCCTCCATGCAGGCAGGACTGGTTTGGCCAACGCCGGAGCGCACGCCCTAGCTGTCATCGGCATTGTCAAGCGTAGCAGGATGCATCTTGTTCACCCCCATAAACTATGCATACATGCATGCAAAAATGCATGCTTCACCGTGTGTAGAAGTGCTTGCCTTTCCCCACACAGGAAGCGGGAGACATCTTCCTTTAGGCTTCGTGTTTTTTTTTTCTATGTTTTGTACCACACCAACCAAGTTCCTGATCCCGTGCATGCATCACAAGATAATAGCGTTTCCTGTTCATGTCTCGGTTGATGTAGCACTCACGGTGTGTCCTCTGCGACAGGGACGCGCGCAGAGAGAGAGCGTGTGCTCGCCGTCTCTTGTCCGGTTGATGTACATTTTTGTTGTTGTTATTGTTCTGCTACTCAATCTTAAGAAGGAAGCACGTCCTCAACAGTCTCACCCCATCATCCGTCTGCACGCTCTCGCTCGTATTAAAGAACGCGGTGCATCCTTTGCCCGCACATTCCCTCGGCGCTGTACGAGCCACAAGAACGGGAACTTTAATCAAACTCTTCGCATTGTACGGGACGCACTTTGGCGATGCGAGCTTTGCGGAGTGAATTGGAGGGGAAGGAGACGCGTTTTGCATGTTTCCTACCTCTCGTACCATGTTTACCCATGCTCTGCTAAAGATGATAAGCGACCTGAAGAAGAACTTTCCTCGTAAATCCGCTGCAAAAAAAGGTGTGGCTTAAGAAAGTGAGGTTAAGAAGGAGAAGGGCGCTCAACTGCAAGATTGAACGAGCGGTGCAACGGTGTGCATGCGAAATGGGGCCATATTCTTGAGGACACGGTCAACGTGTTGTACCTGAACGGTTGACTGACGTGGGAGCCCGGATTACGTGTCATTGGAAGGTACAAGCAACACTCTTGTAGCTATCAGAGTTCCGTCGATTAGTTTATGGATTGCTTTCAAGGATATTCATTCCCTGCTTCTCCTTGTGCGGTTCTCGCATGGATTGGACCACATCTTTGACTTTATAATAGCGTAACCATCATGCTCCAAACCATTCAAACCTCATGAGCGGATTAAGTGTGTCGACCGAGAGCAGTGGGCCTTTTCTCGGTTTTCTTCGTGGAAGGATCCGAATCACGTACTAATCCACCAACCAAATGTTCACGAACAAATGCCTCTAAGCGTCCCCTGTTGTTGCCACCTCCCGCCCCACTATTCCGTTAGCTTCCCCCCATCCTCCTCCATCAGCAATGGGTTCTGCTACTTAATGGGATTCGCCATAAAAAAGAATATGCAATTATCCGTTGTGTGTGTGTGTGTGCCCCCGGTGAGCGCCGGCTGACGAGTGCTTTGCGGACGAAACGGACCAACCGACAACAAAAAAAAGGTCACTTTTTAATCAAGGACATGCGGCGGCCCGTTATCGCCAACGTCCGGGGCCTTTTGGGTGAGAGAGGATTTCTTTCCGCTTTGCTTCCGCTGCCGTTCCCGTTCCACCAGGGCCACACAATCATCGCATAAATGGTGGCCGCGGTCGCGTTTATCATCCACCGCGGCGCGCAAGGACGTAGAACGAAACGAAAATGCCATTTCGTCGCCGTCGTTCATTTAACGGCTCAATTAGTGTGTGCTTATTATTACACAGCGCACTCTTCTGGCCGTCTGCCCGTTAATATTCCCGTGTTCCAACTGGTCCGGTATCTTGATTTTTCTGTTTTCTCTATTTGTTTTTTTGTTTAACGTTGCCTGCTGACGTTTTAAGTGCTGCAACAGCATTAGAGATTTGTAAGCCGGACATGAAATTGGACTTCGGTTGAATGAGGGTTTTTGTTGTGTCTTGCTTTCCTTGCTCCATGGAAATGCGCCACGCTTGGGTACAACAAGGGAAAGACTATTTCAATTTCAAGTACCACACCTTAGACCAACGCTCACGCAAATTGGATCGCTTCCGTTTGCCCGCCTTTTGAACGCGCAAATTGACCATGACCGGGGTTTTTGATTTTCCTGGTGGCCAGTACAAGCGTTTAGTTGCATTCAGGAAAGCAACGAGAGTGGTTTGATCCCCACACATCCACATCAGTAGCAAATGAGTTCGAAATATCTCAGCAATTCCTGGGCTTCCTAGGTACTAAACGGATATGTACAGTTAGGAACCGTCCTTGACACAGAATGTAAAGGATACAGATAACACAATCGAAGGTAGTACAATGTCATTACAATCCAATTCTGCTAGACTTTAATCGTATTCAAGAATTAAGTAATCTTCAAGGAACCCGTACCTTTCGACCGCTGGTGAATGTCAGGTTTGATACACCACAGTAGTGATGTGTTCTCTGGAGCCCTACGGTTCCGATTCGGTTCCAGCTAGTGTGACTGCGGTTCCGATTCCGGAGTTCTACCAGTTCCGTCCGGAATCATTTGGAATCGTCGGAAATCGCCCGGTACCGTTGGAACTATCCGGAATCATTCGAATTCGTTCGGAACCGTTGGAATCATTCTGAATCGCTCGAATCATCGAAATCATACGGAACTTTTGGAATCGTCCGGAACTGTTGGGATCATCTGAATTAGTTATGGGTTCTCTGAAGCTCACTCACAGTTGCGAGCCAGTGTGAACCATCCGGAATCTAAGTCGTCACATACCCATAGATACCTACAGACTACGACTCCCCCTTAGTCTTCCCCCTCTCGTCATCAGTCTTCCAAAAGGGCTTGATCCGCCTGCTCTTAGGATTCTTGAGTCTTTTAAGAGTCGATTCTTAATTTGAATAACTCCATACCAAAGATTCATACTAATGACTCTTCTCAAAAGATTAATTAAGCATAATACTGGTTCCGTCGATTCCGAGGATTTCGGGCGATCGGTTCTAATTGCATTCACCTTCTGGAACGGGTTCCTAAAATTTTTGGAACCAGCTCCGGGATTTTGTACATTTTAACCATCTCTACACACCACAGGCAAGTTGAGGTTATCAATCTCATCTAAACAATCTCATCATTACAACCGCTACAGGGCTTGATCCGCCTGCTCTTAGGATTCTTGAGTCTTTTAGGAGTCGATTCCTAATTTTAATAACTCCATAGCAAAGATTCATACTAATGACTCTTCTCAAAAGATTAATTAAGCATAATACTAGTTCCGTCGATTCCGAGGATTTCGGGCGATCGGTTCTAATTGCACTCACCTTCCGGAATTGGTTCCTAAAATTTTTGGAATCGTTCGGAACCAGCTCCGGGGTTTTGTACATTTTACCCATCTCTACACCACAGGCAAGTTGAGGGTATCAATCTCATCTGGACAATCTCATCATTACAACCGCTACACCATTTATACAGCCATTGGCGGTAGGATAGAGATTGCCTCGTTACACATTTCATCGTCTAGCCTTCATTTGTAGAAACGTTTGTATGCTTTATACACCCATCATTTGACAAATTTTTGACATAAATTCCAGCACGAAACTACCTGCCGAACCGTTGCTCGTTTGCATAAACCATTAAAGTGCGACTCAATCATGACGCTCATACCGAACCGCTCCCGCACATTCCAGCAGAAAAAAAGGGAAAGACCGGCAGGGATTAGAAACGGGCGCAAGGGAGAGCGAAGGCTCCGGGCTCCTGAAATGTCACCGGTATTTAATGAATTTAGTCAACACGGTTCATGTTGCGAGAAACAATTCCATCCTAGCCTTGCTTGCTTCTACTCTACGTCAAGCACAACTACGTCAAGGTATGAAAACCCCATCCTTAAGGAATCGCCACTATACGAGACACGAACGGCGAACAACGGCACCACCACTCACTCCTCGAGACTCTATAATTAGAAAGCATGTAAAATAATTTCATTACATGACAGCGTACCAGAAATTAATACGCCAGGCAGCTGTTCGGATGCCCGGGTGTAGTGTACCCGTCACATACACACTCCGCTGGACACATCTTACACAACCCGGCTGTGAAACCGGTGGCCGGCCCAAGACGCACATCTTTCTCCGCACGGTTTGGTCACCACGGGATGGAGAAGGTGACACGGCGGCGGTCGGCAGTCTGTACCGCGAGACGCAAACCAACGCCGGTAGAATGTGTACCATCGGCTTACATTTTACACTGGCGCGGCACTTTGTGGTATCCGTACCGTCACGTTCGCGTGATCGACGCTTACCGTAGCCGCAAAACACTGGCCCGAGAGTTCGTCTCGAGGCGTTGACGTGAAAATGCGCATGTACACCTCCTCCATCTCCAGAGAACACACAATGAGACCGAATGAGGGCGAACGGGAGACAGGGCGCAAAAGTTGGCGCGGAACGAGTCGGAGTCGGAGCGGTCGAATGCCTAAGGGGTAAGTTTCAACTTGATCGGAGATTTTACGGTTTTACGCAGAATTCTTCGTACCGTCAAACTTTCCCAGACGGAATGGAAAATGTGCAACATTGTCCGAGTGCCGGGGGAGAGGATATTTCAAACGATTAATTTTATCGTCTTCGAAGCAGAACACATTGTAGTTATGTGTAGAGATGCGGGTACTATGTAGCAAACTGGATGAAGATGCTTGGTTTTGACAGGAAATAAGACCGCACACACATACCCCAACCCGTGTACTGGACACGATTTGGTTGGGTTTTTTTTATGGTTGATGGGCTATTTCCATAATGGTTCATTGCGAACAGAACGCGCCTAAATGTATGCAAAAAGCGAAACAAAGTGTGCACAAGCATGCAATTTGTGTGGTGAACCCTTCCCTAACAAGCTTCTCATTGCAAAATCACAATGTATATACACGACACAGTTCATCATGCAAACAAACATGCCCCGGTTGACCGAGAATGGCTTCATTCACATGGAGCGCGGGTCAGTTTTAATTTAATAAAACCTTCGTGCCGATGGTGGCAACCCTCCAAAAGGCCATCTTACAACAATCAATCATGCACACATAGCTGAAAAGATGTGTAGTGTGATAATGTTAAGCTATTCCACAGGTACATTACACGCAAGCACCACGCGGTGTTTTGTACAACCATAAACAACCGTTCGGTATAACAATGTTCTGCTGCTCCAGGATTATGTTTTAGGCGTTTGCATGACCGCACGAAAGCGATTCGAACGCAGCTCATTAATACCATATTATCACGCTGTCTCGCAGCGAAACAGCCAAAAACCACCATGAAATGTTTCACCATTTGTCGAACAAACCGCGTAAACTTGGCCCAAACAAAACACAATGCTCCCTTCCTTCCCACTTTTCGTGCAGATTTCCAGCGTTCCGATCAAAGCTTTTTATGGTGCAGCACACAACTAAATTAGAACCGGATTGCCACGGAGGTGTTGACCACAGTCCGTGGCGGCTGCTTAGATTACGGCTCTATTATGTGTCCCGCAAAGCAGACAAACACGATACCACGAAAAGCATCCAACCGTAGAGTTCACCTTCATGGTCGCTAAGAGGATGTACGTACGGTGTGACTTTCGGTATCGATCATTTGTCTGAACGAGGTGGTGGGGCCCGGATAATCATTATGGTCCCAGACTAATTTCATCCAGTCGGACATCAAGGGGCGAGTTTCGTGATTGCCGTGTCGTTATAATGATTAGCTGCAGGTGATACCAAGTGTGCGTACGCACTGCTGTCTGCAATTTAATGTTCGAATGGATTAATGTTATTCTCTCTCGCCAAGATGCTGCTATGGTTCTGTTTATAGCACCCATAAAGTGAGATGTAGGTTAAAGTGTCCACAAACCATGAACAAGCTGGCTTGTGATGAGTTTTGGATTAAAGTAAAGCAAGGGAATGCTGTCAAAAATTGTCAACTGTTGAATTATCAAAACATGGTTTCTATAAATCTATTAAAAAAGATAAATTGTAAGAAGGAAAATGGCTAACACTTAGAACTAGTAATGTGCACAATGATTCAGAATGATTGGATGATTGAAATCTTTCTAGGGAGTGAGTTGATTCAAATTTCCAAATTTCCAATTTGCGATCTTACTTATTTGCAGAGAGAACAATCATTCAAAACAATTAAGATCTAACTCTTCACGACGACTCATGATTTAAAACCATAAATAAACTCTTGTGTGAGTTTATTCGGGATTTAATCCAATAACCCACTTACTCCGGTACATTCACTCACATATATGTAAACTAACTCATGAATGATTGAAATCGATGAAGAGCTTCAGTTGAGTTCACTTGAATTGTAGAAGTTGAATCAACTCACAGAAGTTGATGAAGAGTTGGTAAAGAGTGAAGAAGAATGAAGAATGGCGAAGAGTTGAATCAACTCACACAAGAGTTAACCCGTGATTAAATGGCGAGTTAAAGGTCGCCGTGAAGAGTTAATTCCAGAGTTAAGTCACACAAGATTAAATCGTGAGTTGGGGGTAGCCGTGAAGGGTTAAATCTTGAGTGAACTCACGATTTAAATCATGAGTCGAAGGTCACACCAACCTTCGTTCGTTTGCTTGAAACAGTAGAAATCAAATAGTGAGCTAAATAGTTAAATATTTATTCGAACAATTTAATTTAGATTAAAATCCTTAAAAAGAATTAAATGTCCCATATCTTATTACAACAGAGAATGGTTGTGATTTAGTCATAAAATCAGAATATAAATTTTCCTTCTTTGATAGAAACGTACTTAAAAACACAAAGCGTACTAGTAACCTTCTCTAGTATGCAATCTTATGTCACAAACTAAACGAATCTGAAATATCAATACAGGATTGCCCAGCGCCACTATCTCAACGAAACATATCAACCATGCCACTAAACCGGGCAGGACACTAAAGGATGTCATCCGGATGTCGGTTCCAAGAATTAAATTGAATCGTTTTTCGCTAGCTTGCATCCTCTTCGTACGCTCTGTTGTACGAACCCGCGCACCAAGCGTGCCCATCCCCGTGCGGGGACGAAAAAGGATGGCCGAACTATCGCAAAACGAATGGCATTATATGCACTATAAATGCAATGTCGATTGATTTTTCTCTCGGCACTCTCCGCTTTTTGCACGGATTTGTGATCTGCAGAACTTTTTGTTCGCCCTGTGAATAAAAACCTTTTGATACTGGATACCCGTGAATAGAGGGAAGAGATAAATTTAATTTGGGTCAGCTTCATGGGCTAGCGGATGGACTCGTGTGTGTGTGTGAATAAGTTTCTTATTTTTACTACCAAAAATATCGATCCAAGATACTGACGAAGGCGGGACGCTATTACATCATCCGGATAAGGTTGTTATTTTCGTCTTGCTAGCGTCTCGCTTTCAGGATTGTGACGCCTAACAGTATGCAATACGAATTACAAACCAGTGTTGTTAATACTTTCGATAGCTAATTTTCGCATTAAAATTGAACGTTTATAACCATGCTTTTGATACTGCTACTTAAAAATAGGAACCAATCTAAATGAAATATCGCTATTAAAAATTTTATTACCATTTCGAATTAAACATTCAAGTCAGCCACACCTTCTTAAAATGTATTTCGACACCCTTAACTAAATGGTATGTTTCAGCGTAGCTCTGGGGTGGGTGCTCTTCTGTCGGGAGTTTTAGAGAAAATTTATCGCCCGACAAAAGCAGCTGTAATTCCCTTTTTTCACCCCCCCCTTTAAATGAGCCACCGGGTGAGTAAAATCTAATCAGTACCCTCAGTCACTTCAAGTGCTCAGCCCTTGCCCGCACATTACATGGTACACGAAACGGAAGGCTGGTTATGTCTGGGTGTTTTATTTCTTAAAATATATGTAGGAGGATATTGGAAACACAAAATTTAATTTTCCCAGCTCGCTTCCCGCCCCAAAAAGCGGGCAAATTGTTGCAGCACCATTCCGGCTCAATACACACAAGCGTAAAAGCGCCGCCAGAGGGATGAAAAAGCGGATGTGTGTCCAAGCAGCGGGGGATGGGCGTCGGAGAAACAATATTGGGCCGGCAAAGGTATGTGGTGGTGGGGGGGGTGGCGATATGGTGGAAATAGGCATCCTTTACGGGCGGAAAAGCTTTGATGATCGTGTTGTTGTCATTACCTTACGGTGAATGGAACGAAGCACCCCATCACCACCACCACCACCACCGCGTGTGTGCTCGCTCAAAGGCTGTGTTATTTTTTCCAGTTTTTTTGTTGTTGCTTCCATCCACTTTCATGTCGGAATCCTTACGATTTGTTGACTTTTGCCGATGCGTGTGTTTGTGTGAAAACGGTGAAACATTTGCTAATCGATGTGCAGGCGCGAAATGAAGGTAGAAAAACACATCGTTTCATTGCGGGGAAATTTGAGAGTGGCATAATAAAAGGGACGCCTATTCACAAACGTGGGCAGACAGGAAGAGAGGGGGGGGGGGGGGGGGGGTTCAGGTTCAGGCGAGCGGTAAGCAATTCCGAGGAAATGGACGATGCGTAAGCTACGTAAAAAGGATATGAAAATGTTAATGGATTTCCGCTGTCTAGGTCAGGAAGCGACCGGGAGAAGCTTCATCCTTTTTTGCGAACCTTTTTCCCTTATTTTTCACCGACCTGAGAAGTGAATGCCGTACCTGTGGTGGTGGTACTAGTGACCAATAGAATTGAGCCTGCTTTATGAGAGTCCTCAATCTCCGCCGGCAGCCATTCTTCGCGTTCCTTCTCGCAAATGTCTCGATTGCCTGGGCTTCCGGTCTACGAGTGCCTCACACTGGAGGCGTCTGGGATAATTTTTGGCCATTTACTGCTCAAAATTGATTTCCTCTCCAAACAACACAAGCTGAGCGTCTTTCATAGACGTGCCCCATTACGGCATGCCAACTCAACAAGAAATCAATGTCGCGACGGAGTGGCTCGTCACCACCACCAAAACGAGCCATCGTCTTGCACTCAACGATGGGCGCTGCTTTGTAAATAATTCAACACTTGAGTCAAACGTCAAGCAGTGTCGTCAGATTAATAATCGTCCCCCATCCGAGGATCGTTTCCGATGGAGGATGCTCTTGAGGGCGAAACGAGCGAACCAGCAATGTGACGACCACAAGGGCACTAATAATCACACTCACTTTCCCACTTTTCAAACGTTACGTTCGTTGTCGGATGTGGCAACAGCAGCAGCAAGATGGCGATGGAAATGTAAACTACAATTTGTCCGAACGATTGGCCTTTGGGAAATTGATTGGCAGAACCCACGTCGCCGGAGTTCGAAGAAGCATGTCGGAAAATCCATTTAGCAAATCAAACCATTTCCTGATCCCCATTTCCCAAGTTTCCCTTGGGAAGCACCCCTTCACGGTGGGCAAACAAACGATCCAACAGCGCCAAAAGTAACATAAACAGATGATAATTAGGGCAAACGAATTTTAAACTCATTTCGCAAAAGTGCAAAACCTTCACGCCGAAAACGTGGTGAAACGAGAAAGGGACTGTGTGATGGTGGTAGTAGCAGGAAGCGGAAAATGGAAACATCTTCATGCCCTCCCTAGCAAACGAAACGGTTCCAAGTCAATACGGTACTTGATTCGCACGATGAACCTTTTTGACACCGTGTTTAATGTAAATGAATTGCGCAAAACGAAATCGGGTTTAAATGGCCATGAAACTGAACGGAGTGGTGCTGGGAAGCAGTAGTCGCAAGGGAGAGAACGCAAACGAATTTCCATGAACTTGGCTTTATGATGATGCATTATCATTTCAGCACAACCAATACCCCATGAGCATGAGTAACCCTGCCCGATCATGTCATTACTCGAAGCTTGTGTAAATAATTGTATTAATTCTCAGACAGACTTAACCTGCCACTGTGATGGAGGCGCCTGGTGGTTTGTAACAAAACATTTCAAAATCACACCCATTTACACTCTACCTGAGGTTTTTCTTTGTAAAATCAAATTATAAACAATTTACAGTGGCGTACTAATTTTTCAACGAATTATCACAAAAGTAATATTTAAAAAAATCTCACTTTTGGGAATAAATTTAAAAAAATCTTCAAAAGTTAAAAAAAGCCAGAACCACACACATAATTTAACGAAACTGACTGATCAAACAATCACATTTTCTACCTCATCAAACACATGCGGCCAATTCAAATCAAGCTTTCATTCAAAGTCTTCGCATGCCTGCCCCCCCTCCCCAAAACCCAAACCCTCCCGACAACTGCAGGCAAGAAGAAACAGTATCACACATCCGACATAAAGCCGACATAAAAGCATACAAACACACACATTATTCAATCTATTTTCTCGAGGTTGAAAAATTGGATAAATTTCTTACTCCCCCCTTTGGTAGGGTAAGAGGGGGAGATTTTGGGTTTGATGGAAATGTAAACTCCGTTCAGCCGTTCATTACTTCTACACACGCTGGGGCCTGCTGGTACCATTTTTATGCTGCGAAGGAAAAACCATATCATCCAATAACTGCCTGCCAGCGCGCATAGCGTAATGTGCCATCCGAGATTGGCTGTTGGAGGCACACGACGCGAGATGGAATATGCCAAAATAAAAAAGAAAAATCCTCGGCAGTAGCAACACCTTGCCCCCAGTGAATTATATAGATTCGGGCGCGGTAGAAGGCATCCACACCACCATTCGCAGCAAGGGGGTACACAAAGAACCCGTTAAGCACACGGATTCCGTATCTGTGTGTGTGTGTGTGTCTTACGAGTCGACGGGCACCACCATTTTGCCAACGAAGCCCCACTCGAAATGGAAATGGAATGGAAACAAATGCTTACAATTTCCCCACGGTTGTGAAGATCATCGGGGGGGGGGGGGGGGGGGGGTTGTGAATGTGAAACACCACCAACCCCACCCCACACCACGGCATCCGCTGGAAAACACCATCTAAAGATGGAAAACCAGTACACCGTGGCTCATTTTGGGGCTCGTTCGGAATCGAAACAGGTTCGGTATTCTGCGCGTGTATTATAAATCACCGCCAGCAGCCGAACACATGAGCCAAGCAGAGATGAGTTTCTGGCATCCCCCGACACGACCCAGGCGTCGCCATTTTGTGCGATACCGAACACAAGGCGGAACATTATATTCGTTTGCTATGCCACCCGGATGGGTAATCGAATCACGGGTTTTAACCATGCTGCTGCCTACTTCCCAATCCGGCTGATTGCCTGCCTGCCATACGCTGGAAGCTCAACCTGGTTCAACTAAAAATAGCTCATTGCTCGTTATGCTCATTTGCAATAATTTTTTACTAGCTAAGAAATAAATGTCTACCCCAGCGTCTTCGTTGCCGGCGTTGTGTGCCATAGGGGCATTCATGCATGCATGTGTTTATAGAAATGGCACGTCGCCGGATATAACGTCCAAAAAGAAAAACGAAAAGGTTCTGCAACAAAGAGCGATGTTTCGGTCGAGTAATTTCCCATCCACAGTTCCAGAGCATATAGAGCAACCAAAACCACCGTATGCTTCATGGCGAAAACACCACCTTTATTGCCTTTATGTTTAAGTATTCAAGCTGAAAGTTTTGCTGAACGAAAAGGAAAGCAACATCGAAAGCTTTCGGGAACAAAAATAGAACATTGCACATTGAGGAAATAGAAATACAGCCCAGCAGGCCCCGAAGAAAGTGTTTGTTATCATCTAAGTTTATTCAGCTTGTACGCGAGTGGCGAGTGAGTGCCTCTCGCCCGATAAGCGGGACATCGAACACGAAAGGACCCTGCTGCGCCGTCCGCGGTAGTTGTGCTTCTGCAGCGCATTATTGTTCTTTTTTTAACTTCACAGGTTTGCTTTCCGTTCAAAAGCTGTTTACTTCTTGCAAAAACAAAGCAGGAAAAAAAACACTGTAGATGCAAATAAACCAAAGCAAAAAGGTAAATAAAAGTGCCTGTTTATTGGCGCAAAAAGGTGAAGAGATAAAACCGGGCTGGAAAACTGGAAATTGTTCGCGCCGCACGGCCGACTGCACAGTGACACACCGTTCAAATCACAAACTTTCGCGAAAAGAAACTCATTTTCGCAAAAGTGACAAAGTTTTTTCTCTCCCTTCCCCCCCCCTCATCCCCCACGTTATCACTTCGCACGGCCACAAAAACAATGTCCAATCAAAGGAAAATGGGCGGCCTATGGTGTGGAATAAAAATAAAATCATCCCGCCGGCCCGTTATTTGTGGTGCATTCGGTTGGAAAATCGATTTCATTATCTTGCTCAATGCAGGCAATGTGTGTGTGTGTATAGATGGGAAACAAAAGGGAAAGAAAGAGGACGATTTCCCACCAACCAAGTGAAGCCATAAAATAGAAAATTTGATTTTTAATTTCTTTGAAAGTTAAAATGGGGGAAAAACAATAAGAACCGCACATATACAAACGTTCACAACACCCTGATGCTATTAATTTATCGCTGTCTTAAGAACTATTTAATGACGTTATGATACGTTGAGATACTTTTCGAAAGTTTGTCATATTATATAAAATGGAATATCTAGAACAAAAACGCTATTATTCTAAGGCAGGGTGTTGAATATTATTAAACGGTCGATTCGAATGCGACTGCTGGTTTCGACTGTTTGGCTGTAGATGGCGCCACATCGTCGATCACTACGAGGATCAAAACTTCGCACTCTAAAAAGCTAACCTGGCGGACGAGGATGTGATTTCTTAGCTCCTCTTAAATACCCAAATCAAAGGCAATTGATTTGGCAAATAAGTGTGCTAAAACTAGTGTTGTGCCTAATGACTCTTTTGAGAAGAGCTATTCATATGACTCTTTGTGAGGAGTGATTCAAATTAGGAATCGACTCCCAAAAGGATTCATGATTCCACAGAGCAGTGGTCGATCAAGTTCCTTGAGGCCTTAAGTGAAATAGTAGTTGAGGTCATGAAAAGCCATTCATGGATCTTTGAGGATTCAAGAATCTTTGAGGATCTTTGAGAACACATTAGACGACTATGATGATATACATATATCGTGGTCGTGGTTAAGATATCTTGTTTTGTTTGTGAGGTCTTACCAAATCTTCTATCGGACCAGTTAAAATCTATTCCCAAGCCGAATTTGGCTCGCGGGCCGCCGACTTTGCCGACCCCTGCTCTAAAGAGTCATTCAAATCTCACTGCAGAAAAAGAGTAAAGCACACACTCTAGCGACTATTCAGATTATGTTTAAATCCAGCAGAATGTCAGAAATGCGACATCGTTATTCGAATTTCCTTTATCGCGGCTCCCATCACCCCATCTGATACGCGTCTGGCGGCGAAGTTGATTGTTTCAGCTCCTCGTCCCGTTTGGTTCGGTTTCAATTCCCACACGATGTTAAAAGTGCTCGTTAAATCCCATTTCCACACACTATACTACTCTGCGCTCCATTTCTGATGACTTTGGGATCCCCCGTTTTTTTTTTTGTTTGAAAGTTCCACCGCAAATCAGTTCAATGCAAACTTTTGCTCTCTCAAAGGATTCCTTTCCGTTCGTTCCGGCCTCCTCTTTCATCCTGCTCGGATATTGCAGCTGACGTCAGCAAAAGTCGGCGGCGGTGCTTTGTGCTTTCGCAATAGTGCTTTGGCTCTGCCGGGCTGGAGATATAAAACTCCCTTCGGTTTCCACATCATAACAACTTAATAACAACAATCTGTGAAGTCGAAAACCACCGTACGAGGCATGTACGGATTCAGCAGTGCGCAACCGAATGCGTACGATGTTTGGGCGCTTTCGTTCTTTGTTGCCAGGTTGCCCGACGAACTTCAGCAGCCGAGGGCGAATGTGCTTGACAAAAACGGCAGCGACAAAGTAAGCGTTGAAAAAGGAAACCAAAAAGAAAAGATGATTATGCTATCCTAATTGCATTAAATTAGACGGTTTGATGATACGCTGATTGCATACCTTACGGCGCATTTTTCACCAAGCGATTTTTGGAAATCGTTTCAACTAAACTTAGTATTAATATATGGGTAAACAATATTTTATTAAAAAACATATTTCCATTGTTGCAAGTATTTTGGCCAGTGCCAGTGTTGTCCACCATTAAGTTCGTTAATAATTTCATCATAAAACGTGTACGATTCGTATACGGCATCACCTAAGGTCTCCAAAAACCGTGTCCAAAAGAACCAGCCTAATGTTGAGTGAATTATTTAACATACGCAAGAACGTGGCACCAGCACCCTGCAGAGACGATTACATACGAGTGGAAACAATCGAAAATTTCCCACCCCAGAATGTGTAAATGTGGCCGCTGCTCGTGGCACCCAATATTTCCGACATGGCAACAGCGATACGTTTCGGGGGCACGAGAATACTCCACGAGTGTGCGTCGTGTGTGAGTGTGCATGTTGTCCTCTGTTTGTCCTTTTTCGCAACAAGCACGCATTACCAGGCGCAAAACCCTGTGTGGCCTTTACGGTGTACGTCATACGCCAAAAGCGCCACAATTTAAAACAGAGCAAAAATAGTGTGTAGCTCCGAAAAATCATTATAACTTTTCGACCAGCGGTCGATTTGCCATCCGGTAGCCCAAGGTGGTGGTACGGGGGCTTGGGGTTTCACCCAAAACTGTCATGAATTTCTAAAACTGATCTGCAAACGAGATAAGAACAACGTCTCATGGACTGGTTCTGGGAACCCCATGAACGGGAAGCAGGAAGCTCATTTTATCGACCTTGTACGATAAAGTTGTGGATCGATGCGAGAGCTGGCCAAGCTTTACGGGGTAAAATTTCATTAATGCATACCCCGCGCGCGCGCCTAGTGGAGATGGAGCGGAACCGTGGAATTGATTCATTCATTTTTCATCACCCCGTCACCACACAGTCCCCGCGGGAAGACATCGTATTGCCTTTGGTGGTGGTGTAAAATGGGTCCTTTTTTAAAAAAAAAAAGAATCTCCGCTCATCGACTTTCATCGGATGATTTATAGATATTTGATGTTGGGGGCTTTTCGATGTGAGCGACATATAAAGTGAGGCAAGGATGAGTAATGTTTGAAAAATACATTAACAGTAACCTACCACATAATGTGATTCATGATGAACGATTGTAAATTAGCTATCTTGTTGAGTTGGGTAACGACAACAGACAACGAGTCGTTCCATCAACGTCAGGAATCAATGCTTCACACTCGGTGCTCCCAACACCTCGAAACGTTGTTATAAAGCAAAGAGTTGAAGGTCATGAATATAATTTTGTCACGCAAATTGCATATCTCTAGGCGATTTATGAATTCTACAAATCACAAAGAAATGCTAGCCATTTTGCGCCGTAAAGTATGCAATACGCAAGGCATGATGGTTTGGATATTACGTTATTTATCTTTTGTAGGGAAAAACCAGATAAAAGGGCTCTTGTGTGTTATTGTTGTTTTCTCTTTTTCGAGGACACACAATATGTTAAATAACTTCACCGAACTATAATTTTAATTATTTTCCTTCGAAATAACCAAACCAGGATTACATCTCACTCCGCAGGGGGAGGGGCAAGCATTACACCGAGCATGATAGTAGGAATCTATTACCACCGTACGGACACACACACATACACAAAAAGGGCAGAATGGTTGACCACGCGACAGAACGCAATTTACACTGGACGCCCAGTCATCGACCGTGCCCCGAAACCAAAACCAAGCTTTACGCCCAAAAGCGAACCTCATTAATCTTCTTTTACTGCCACCGAGACCGTGCAAGCGGTGAAGACAAATTAGGCTGCTTTCCAGGCTTTCCTTCCACCCTTCAGGGGTTTGTTCGTCTGGTTTCGCCTTTTTGGTCGATATGCACACGATGACCGATTGAAATTCACCACATAAAACGGCAACGGAGGTGCCGTGAAACTGTGTCTGCAACCGAGCTTTGGAAAAACAAAACAAATTTCATCCATGCTAGTGTTTTGTTGTTTTTCCGAAAGGGTCTTAAATTACCGAATCCAATGTTATCTCGTTGATAGCACTTTAAGTTGTGCAAGGTTCTCCTCTGGTGCCGATGTTGCGAAAACAACGCTAAGGTTATATGTTCAATTTTTTGTCAACAAACTTTTTTAAACAATTCTGAAGAAAGTAAACTACTTTTCTTGAATGACACTTAAAACACAACAACCAACATCCACCACCCATGGCAATGTCCAACACATGTTATGCTTTTATGCATAGAAATTTTTGCCAACACAAAGCTGTTACACGGTTTACGACCGACAGGGACAAGGAAAATCAATTCCCGCTTTACGACATGCCATTTTTCGCCATCCTTTGGTACCCGAGGAGATTCTGATCCCGGGAGAAGGAACACTTTTCTCAAGCGAACTGATTTATGGCCATTGATTTATGGTCGCCGCCGTACGCGACGTCCACACAAGGACAGGCGTGTGTGTGTGTGCTAGTCATTCAGGATTTTACAGCAAACACAACGATATTCAGTAAAGTGCAACATCAAACTTTAGAGTAGTATTCTCTTGGAAATAGTGATAGAAATTAATTTAGAAAAAAATGCTGTTTTCATTAACTTTTGGTGGGACCAATTGTTGGGTTGTGTATTAGGAGCCTCAGAAAAAAATATTTAAACAAGCCATACTTACATACACATTCTACATTTTTAGAAGTTGCAATCTACTCCTTCTAAAACCCTCCAATGGAAACGGCTTAAAAGTATTGTTGCCCCAAAGCATCAACAGGTATTTTTCAAGGTGCTTTCGTCTACCACAGGGTTCATCGTATCACATTGATTTGTCATCTTAATTTGTACGCAGCAGAACCATGCTCACCACAAAACCCAGCAAAGAAGAAAAAAAACACTGGCCATCAATGCTTACGAGCTTAATTTGCACTTTTTACTTCCATCGGCACTCCGTCGGCAGACCGAAACAAAATTAATGATTATTGGTCGATGTAAACAACCGGTATTACGAAAACCCCCCATACTTTTCCATCACCATTATCCATTACGATGATGGTAGAAAAGATCGACCAGATTGGGGAGGGGCGTTACGCAGGTGGTGGTGGCACGCGACGAAACGAAAACCGGATGATATCGATCGGAAGGGAAAAAAGGCGGCTCACCTGGGACCGACATTTATGTACGGTCATTATTACCAAGTCCAACCAAGCAAAGGCGCCAAGCAATATTTATATTAAGGGGACACAAAAAAGGCGACGACCGTCGCTATTTTCCACTTTTGACCGAAGGTTAATAAAATTAAAAGAAAAAAACAACCCATGGGAAAACTGTCCGGCCTGGATTGAACGTACCACCGGTCTCCAGTTTCTTCCAGCGCTTCATTTACGTTGACCGGCATACCTTGTGGGTGTAAACTCCACCCCAAAATACCCACCCATACCGCCCTTTCCAGGGTTCAACGAACATCCGATCAATAAACCAATTTTCACACAATTTAGCTTCTTGCGTCCGTTTTTACAATACCGTAAGTCTTTTTGGTCGACCTTCGGACGAGTTTCCACCAATACTACACACCCGCGTGCCCGATGGACAACGGGGTCCGAGTTGTCTTGCCTTTTGCTTCTTCATCGTTAAATTACGTGTTCAGCTCACTTTATGGCATTAGTCTGCGTAAGGACAACAGCAACGGTTCGAGGACAGTTGCTTTGATAATGAGCTCTCAATCAAATTTAGCCACTGATGGGAAAAAAGCCCCAATTCCCCTCAGTTTTTAATCAACAAAGAACACGACTGGAACGGGCGAACTAAAACGTTATCGATGCCCAAACATGGCACGTATTGTTAGGGTGAAACACTCGTTTAAAAATAAATGGCCGCTAAATTGTTACTAAAACTTGGTAAATAAAATGCTTCAAAATCTGGTTAGATTTTTGCCATTCTATGGTGGGTATTTGCACGAAACTAGAATCAAAAACACATAGCAAAAGCTTTATAATTCCCTTTGCCCATAAACGAAGGGGTAACTATAAATCTTTGTCGAATTTTCCCACTACTAATCCTAGTGCTTTTGTGCTTTCCTAATTCTTCCTTTTATTACGATATCCCACCAAAAATCCCAGTAGAAGTTTTTGATTTTCCGTATTCCGTTAGATTACGGTATCTGCTTCCCCCAAAGCTAAAAGTTCTCTCTCTCTCTCTCCCCGGTTCAAAATTTTATTTTTCCTGATAAATTCACAACCGTTCACAAGGCACGGTTCAACAGTTTCTGCTGTTTAATATTTTTTGCTGCCCATATTTTTGCCTTTTATATCCCTTAAATGCTTATACACCACCACCATACCATCGTTGGTCCCAGCATTGATTTGCAGACCAAACACCGGCGTTGGGTTGCTTAAAAGCAGTCGCAAAAAAGGAGGCGAAAAAAAACCCGTAGATTTTCCTGCTTCCTTTGAGCAGATGCTCAGTTTATAACATTTTTTGTTGGTGTTTGTTGTAAAATTGATTCTCTAAACCTTATGCCCGTAGCAACACAGCAGCACCAAAAGCTAAAACCGGACCAAAATAGAGGGAATCTTTTATCGACCAATTTGGGCTTCCAGGTTGGGCTCGCACCAAAGGTTTCCCTCCATTTGGGTAGGTGAATTGAGAGAAGCCAGGAGAAAGCATGAAAGCTTTTACTTCTGTATGTGTGTGCTTCACCCAATTTCCCTTTAATCGGCCACGTTTGATCCTGATTGCAAGCGGAAACGTGAATTTCATCTCCCGAAACCACCCTGCCTTTAAGCCATTGCGGCAACATCCTTAAATGGACATTTAAATTCAAGAAATCAAACGAATCGTGATACATCAAAGTGAGCGACCACCGGTTCTATGAAAAAGGGCCACGGGGAGAGAGAGTTTTTTTTTTTGCTTTCTCTTTTACCACCGAAAACACACTTCAATCTAATTACTTCTGCTTAACGTGGCTATATATATATGTTGGCTGTTACTTACTATGGCCGCTTTTCTTTCCGTTCGATTTACTTTTGTTTTTCCTCGGGTAGAGATGGATCTTGCTCTGTCCGCATCCCATTCTGTGGCACTTGGCAGCAGTTATCTAAACACCGGGACACACACGCACGCGCGCACGCGTGGAAATGCACGTGCACCAACACTTAGACCTAGACTTTGCAGACGCTGGTTGTGAGCGCACAGGCCAGTTTACCGCCCATTCGGGAAAGCACTTTCAGCCGTGCGGACTGGATTCACATCACATAGCACCATATTTCACGTTTCACCATCGAGACTGCACTACAACAATCAACCGCATTCGTCACATTTATTCAGTAAGACAGGTTAACACGCTGGAGAAGATAAGAAGAACCGAATGCACTTCATTTTAGAACACTTTTAGAACATCTGAAAACTATTTAGGATGAAACTTTTGGCACTTTTACACACGTTTATAACTGTTATTCTATGAAACAAATTATCACTTCCACACGCTTCACATGGAATCGATATTTTAATGTGAAAATTCAATTCGACCTAATCGGAAATGGTGGTATCCTGCAAAGAAAACAAAAATACAAAACAAGGTTAATAAAAGTCCGTTTACATAATAATCAAAAAAGAAAAATTAATAAAACGCCTAAAAGTATGCAATTGTAGTCATTTAGTCAGTAATAGACCCCAAACATATCTCAGATAGAATAAAAATAACGCTTAACAATGTTCGAATACGTTCGCTTCCTTAATTCATTGCACAGTTCCTAATGCAATTAACAATATAATTTTCTCAGTGTCAGCAGGTCACAGCAAAATGTGGCCATCGTATAAATAAAATGCGACACAAAACCCAGCTATTAGAGTTTGTGTGCCGTTTTGCCGGATGCAACCAACTACCCATCGACAGCCAGCGATCGAAAAAGAGGAAAATTATAAGCTAATGGAGTAATGGATCGTGGATCAATTTCCACACACACACACCCATCCTCTGTTTGTCTTCCGACGTTTCTCCGTCATTCGCTTCCTTCCGTCCCGTGGTGGTGAGCGGCGACACAAAAAAAAGGATAAACCAAACCTTTTAACAGCCCTGGTTGGAGATAACTGTGTGAACGTTGGAACGTTCGGCCGTGGAACATGCAGCAGCTGACGAGACCGCGTCCGGGATATGCAAAAGCCCTGGAGCCCTGTTTGCGTAAGCATTTTTATGCTCGCTTTCCCATCACAAACTGGGTCCCCCCGTTGATGAGCGCATTGCTGCACCATCGTCCTTTGCACTCGGGGGAAATTATTGTCCAGCTGTATCGTACCCACCATGCACTGCCCCGTGGAGCGAATGTTTCTTCTGTCCTTCCCCCCCAGTTCCCCTTTTCACCAAGTTCCCATTTCCGGACTCCCTCGAAATGATCTGTTCATTTCACCTAATGCAATCTGCTGCTGCAATAAACTCGTCACACACACACCACAACCGAACCGGACCTAGGGGGGGGAAGGATGAAATTCTGACTAGCGCGCTTGTTCCTTCCCGTTCTCGTTGGTACACACAGGGCGGGAAAATAACAGCGCGCACCGTCATACCCGTCAAATGCCGAACGTGCGTTGCCCGGAAAATTAATTAATCATTTCGTTGCGATAATTTAATTGAATTTTCTGTCCTCCCAGTGAGCCGGCAGTGATTGATGGTAGCCAGCGCGAGGGAGCGAGTGAGAGTGGATGGACGGGGTGTGAAAATAAAAGTGTGTAAGAGGCCCGATTGGAGGATGGGACCGTACCGTGGCGTGGAAAAGAGGTTGGCAGATCTTTTATGGGAATGCCGAGGATGCAAACAAACGCACAATCGCTTTTTTCAAATGGCACAAGGTTTGATATGTGTACGACACTCTGACAATCAATAACAGTCGGCTATACATTGGATGTTTCTTAAGGGTACGACGCTTTGCTTTAGTACAATGATATCCTAAAACGAGACAGAATAATTAATATTAACTCTAACAATGGTTTAATTGAAAATAAGCAATCTGGTAGACTTAAACAAATATTTTTGAAAAAAATATTTAACTCACAGGAAAAAGAAACGTTATAAAATTATAAACCTTAACCGACGACCACCACACTTGGTGGTTTTACTTGATCAACTGTTGATGACGAAAAAAAAAAAACAGAAAAAGTGAAAAATGTTTAATGAAAAAAAAAACGAAAAATCTTGCTGCGTGTTGTTCAAGCAATAAATTTATAAAAATCCATGAAAAATAAAATAGTTTAGAAAAAAACATTTTTTTTAAATATCTTTCTGCTCGGCCATCAGCTTCGATGGAGGCGCATGGTACTTCACAAGTTTCAGGTTTTCTTGCCGGATGGCAACAGTAATACGCTTTTCTTGCTAATCCACTTTCATTTATCTCGCCTTTTGAGGTGTAAGGCAAACATTATCAATTATTTTACAACACTTAACATTACTTCCTTCCATCCGAAGGCATCGAGAAAAAAAAGGGAACTAGTGACGATGGTCGATTTAAATTGATTAAATTTTCTCTCTCTCTTTTATCCAGCCTGCTTTATTTCCTCGTTCAAAAAGTCTCCTTTCGAAGCCGTTCTCTTTTAATCAATATGTGCAAACTATTCACTTACACCTCATTGCACTCGTGGGATGCGCAGAGTTCCCTCCTTTCGCGCCGCCCCAGAAAGATCGTTAAGCTTCACAAGCGATGATACGAGCTTCGGGTGGGGGGGAATTGCGTAAAAATGACCCCACCAGTACCTACTACCGGGGTACTAATAATTTCAGCTTAGCGCGTGACACCCGCCAATGGATACATAATTTATCATCGCCACGATAAACGAGCCGTGCCGAGATTGTGAGCGTCCCTGAACACGAGTGGCGCGCTTATGGGAGGGGACAAAAGACCCAGAAACGAAAAAAAAATCCCAGAGCCGAGAGTTGGGAAGAAGAATAGCCCAAGCAACGGTGTAAGGTGTATAAAAAAGGCTTTCTTCATCCAAAGCAACATAGTCCACGCGATGGCCACAACATCTCGCCCCTGATGGGAGGGTGTGGAATGCTCTTTTCTGTGTAATTCTTTTCCTTCCCATTTATTCCTCACTACCCCGGAGCGTGGTGGAGCGCACGTGCCCTTTTCCTACCTCTGCAGTAAGTGGTAGAGCAATAGCCGCGTGGTGGTGAGGTGGAAAGTTGTACACGCACGCAACAGAAAACAGAGACTACTCCCTGTGGAGGACGACGCAAACCAACTCCGGGATGATAAGAAGTTATAGCTGCCTCGGGAGCTGGTGCCCGGTCCGGATTAAAAAAGCCTTTCATGCTAGGCTTTTAAAAACGTAAAAAGCACGACAACAAAACAACAGTTGTCGCTGCTTCTGTATCGGGAATGAAAACTTTCCTTACTTTCCTTTTGGGTTTGTGGGTGGATGATGACGATAGAAAAGCATTTTTCATCATATTTCCATTTTCTTTCCGTGGGCGGGTTTTTTGCAGCAAGATGGCAGGACATTGGTTTTTCACCGTGTCATTAAGGCACGGTTGGAAACAAAACCCCGAACGCGGGAAAAAAACAACAGCCAGCGTTTCACCACCGTTGGCAAATCAAGCCTCACTACTTGCTTTCCATTGGTAAAGTTCGCTCGTGAAATGTAAGTGAAGTGCCTACGCTAGGCAGAAGAAAAGCAAATCACGCAAAATGGTTTCCCTTGGCTGGGGGAAAATACCACAGACCACACAGCACACACTGACGGAAAGCGACAAAGGTCAACGAACCATCGGCAGAGTGTGTGGGCGATCCGTAGCACAAAAGAAGGAGTTCCTCTTTCCTTCACAAATTTGCCTTTCCAACAACATCACAGAAGAACTCGAACGCGAATGATGATGGCAACATGCCGGCACTGAAAGTGTACGGGAAAGGAACACAGCAGGGGGAAAAAACATTCTTTAAATATTTATCATCTCCAACGATGACGTGTGCTGTGGCATCAGTCAATGGCGCATCGTGCATCCTTAAAACCGGGTTCCTTTCCACGTTAGACTAGCAAGAATTCTAGTGAATCTCTGTGTGTGTACATTCCGTTCTTCTCCGGTTCAACACGCGCTCAATCATGGTGCCACGGTTTAGATGCATCCGTAGTACGGCAAACATATGCACACTAAGGGGTGAAAAATACATACAGTAATATAAGTGAAGCAAAACAAAAATAACACATTTCAGTTGAACCACACAGCTCCACCCGAAAAAAGGGATGAACAAAACGTCCAGCATGCTGGTAAAAATTCTTCATGTTATGCACAACCAAAATGGGAAGGAAAGCATCCTAAAGTATGGTAGAATGTAGAATGCTACCACCAGACAACAACAAAAAACACAAGAACTTTGTGATAATGGTTCCAAAGAATGTGAATAAACACGCTTGTTTCCCTCAGAGGTGATAAACTAATAAAATCATTAAAATCCAATTTTGTTATGCGGATGGTATAACTTTAGGCGCTTGGCAAGGACAACGTGGGCTTTGGTTCGTGCCCATAGTTACAATAATGCTTGCTTTAGTGCTAAAAAGTTGCGCCAGTGTTGCTGTGGATGTGGAGGCGTTCTTCCAGGAATTTGTCTTCCTGGAAGGGAATAAGCACTCCGGCAGAGTTCGAGTGAACTTTTAACATGTTTCAACGTTTTCTGTGAATTGTGTGTATTGCTAGGATATAATTGTTCATCTTGAAATTACGGAGAATACAACGACACGAGGAAAACCACATTCCGAAGCACCCTTTTCCGTCAGCTGGTAGGCGAAGGTAGGAATAATTTAAAATATCTTTTCATCTATAAAAATGCTAAGTGATCATGAGCGATGTGATCAAACCTTACTTTGCATCAACACTCTATCAGATAATCCATTAACAATTTGAATTTTCCACAGAATTTGACGTCCAATTTTAAAATGTCGACACAGGACACCTGATACGGGTAAAGATGGACACCATGAAGAGAGTTTACGTTTCCATGTACTTAAACCAAATTGCTTATTATCAAAAATAACATTAAGATAAGGCCTTTGTAGGCCAAGCCAAACACCAGATTTCCCAACTTCGATAACCAATCATTCATTCGAAGCATTTTTCAAAGTCGAAACAAACGTGATGCTCCAGTACCTCCTTTAGATCTTTGTTGAATACAGAAGCAAGTGGGGTCAAAGTCGTTGGGGCAAAATATTGAATTTCTTTGAGAGCGTCGTCATCAGCACCGTGCGACAAACAGCATAATCTAGATCTGTTGTTTTCACCGGTGTTCCATTCAGTTTTCAAAGCCTGTTCTAGCTTCTGGGTGATCCATGCTTTCAGTTGCTCTTGCGAACGTAATTTGTTGGCTTCTGTTAATCAAAAATCGATAATAACAACAACAACTCTGTGTCCCGGTGTCTTTTCCACCAGGGTGTTTTGCTTTTATAAACTTCTTCTTAATCGGCACAATAACACAGAGAGGTCTAGCCATTTCTGGCTTACTAGACTTATTTTTACCACATAGCTGGATAATCAAGTTCAGCGTATTGGCCCGAGTGGGATTTTGGTCCGGTCCGTTCGTGTGAAGACCGGCGCTGGTACCATCAATGCCACCGGGCCACTCCTGCTGACGAGTTGTCGGTTTTTAAACTAATCAATTGCTATAATTATTAGACAACTCGTTTACGTAGTAAACTCGTCTAAAATACAAATGCAAGATGCAATAGAGCTTAAAACTCGTCGTAACCAAATTCCAGCCCATGGAGTGCTCACGGTACTATTCGTTTCTGGAGCATAAATTTGACATCTCAAATGTTTTGTTACATGTTTAGTTATTCCATATAATTATTTATGCTCCCAGTGTCCCTCTTTACCTAAATTCCTCTACAACTAACCCACCTACATGGACTTCTATAGCCAAATTTACCCACAGCACTGGGAACCCAGAGAGCAACCAACACGTTTTAATGCAACCAGCACTGATAAAGGACACTCGCACGGGGTTTGTTTGATGTGGAACCGGATGATGAGTGCTTTAATGATATTTTCGACAAAATCATCCACCATTCTGGCTGCGGTTTCAACCACCACGTAAGGGATGCATCATAAGTGGCGGTGTTGTTGGTCCGGTGGTGGCCTCGCAGTCGATTGTGCAAAAACAATAAAAAAGAACATCATTTTTGCGCGTCGATTTTTTCCCCATTCCCGTCCTGTTCATCATGCTTAGCCACGCACACACACACAGACGAACGTGAAATCTAACACAAACCACCCGGTTTTAAACAAACAACCCATTAACGGAAGCATTTGAAGGGTGGCGGGGGTCGATTGGAGGGTTTTTTTTCCCCGTGCAAACATCCACTACTCTGGGCGGACATGCGTCGAGTGTTGAGTGTCTCGGCTGCCTCAAAATTGAGTGCAAAGTGCTCATACACCTCCCCCCTCCCTCCTTTGCCGCTACCAACAGATCATTCCTCTTTGCCACCATCTTCCCATCTGCGGGTCGGTTATGAGCCAATGGCCATCTTTCGTCGGAAAATGTAGATCACGACCAGCAACAAAACGCCCGGGGGATGATGAGCCGAGTTGAATCAATAAACGCGCGTCATGGGGGGGGGGGGGTGTATATTGGGGGGGTTAGGTGGAAAACTCGTGCACCACTCGTGCACGAGGTTATGGTGCACGCACGGTGCACTTCCTTCCTCACTCTAGCTCACTGCCCCCTCCCCCATCCCCCACCCCCCTTCCCTCCCGCACAAGCAGCCGCACGATTGTGGACGGTCGACGGTGTGGAGCTATTTTTAGTGCACTAGGTATAATTAGATTTTGTACCGACTCGCTATGACATACGACCACCGTGCGCGGCGGTCGGGGGCAACACGGCCTACTTTCTGGCCGTGTAAACCGGTGCGGCTGTAGGTCACGGATTGGGGCAGATGGACACAGTGCCGATAAGTGGAGGGCGAACCAGGTGGGCGGGGGGAGGTCAGATCTGTCAAAAAAACGGAAGGACAAGAGTTGACGATGAGCAGGAAGGTGGGTCTCGTGTGGTCGAACAACGGTCGAACCGGTTTTGCTGGAGGGCAAATCAATGCACCCTTAGTTAAAATGCAAAACTAAACCAAAATTAGAATAAATTTCGGGCCTGTTGGCCAATAAATTGTATGGTGGGGAATTCCAGCGAGTTTAATAATTGTATACTTCATCTTGGGGCGACCACCAGTAGTGGTGTGGTAGCGGTGCCGGTCTTCACACGACAGAACCGATCCAAAATCCCATCCTGGCCGGATCAATCCTTCATAGCAACGATCGATCATCCGACAATATGGTAAAAATAAGTCTAAACATGATCAAGTAGGTCGTTACGCCAAGAAGAAGATACTTAATTTACTTAATTTAATACAAAATTAAATTGTTCCAAAGATTTAATATTTATTTTGTGGACAATTCCCAACTGAATGCATGAAGTTCTAGAAGAATCATATACTTTTTACCAGCTAGTAGAGGTGGTTAATCGACTCCTTCCTTTAAAAAATGCCTAAAGTTATGCAATACGCATTACAAAGTTTCCTTAAACAGTTCTAGCGTGCTATAATCACATTATATGACTGGTTAAATTATTAATAAACTTCAGAGCTTTTTGGTGTGTCAAGTGGTATTTTTGAACCTTTCAATTCCTTAAAGGCTTTGTCCGAAAGCAACACCTTGGCCCATGGTTCGTTCCCAACAATTTCTAGGGCCTGTTTGTGTCGTTGAGGTGATGATATAGCAACCTCGTCGTACAGTGCACCTCCATTACCGGAGTTCGAATCGACCCAAATGAAGCAGATGCCGCGCTAAAGGCGATGAAACAGACAGGGAAATGGAAACGTTTTCCCCGTAGGGCAAGAGGGACACGCAATCGTGGCAAGGTGCCCCCCACTGTACGACAATAGCAAACGGAGAAGTAACATCGTGCAACGGGCAACCGGCCAAGGGCAATCCTCTTTCAGGACTATCTGCAGTGATTACGAGCCGCACACACACACAAGGGGGCCGCAACAACAACAACAACAACAGCAGTGACAAAGAATCGCACCAGCAAGAGGAATGTTGGCAAGTGTGGAAGAGAGTAGCGATGGAGAAAATAAAAGAAAGTAGCCACATCGAACGCGAAGAGGCGACGGAAGACAAATGAAGAACCACTTTCTTCGTCACATGTTGCTTAACACCGGCATCTTCGCTGTTGACAATCGCGAACTGCTTTGGGAGAGAAAAAAAAACCCACAAGCGCCGCCAGTGGGTGGATGGAGGTTTCAAACACTTCTGGCCTGTGCTTTTGTGCCTGCCTCCGCCACATTTCCACCACCTGCCAATGATTCATTTAGCAGCTCAGTGATGGCACAACGACGATGAGGGTCGAAAGCTCTTCAGGGCATGTAAGAGAGAGAGACCGCGCGCGGTGCTGCCATGATGGTGGCTGAGTTGGAAAGTGTTGCGATAAATAATAAACATCCTTGAGCTTCTGCTGACGTCCGAAAGTGTGTGTGTGTGTGGGTGTGGGAAGGTGCGAAGCAAGCACACACCCTTCGGAAAGGCCACCCCACAGGAATTGAGCGGCCAAGTGAGTGTTTTCCTCTATTTTTGGGGAGCCCATAATAAGGAAACTCCACCGATGACGGAAAGATTACTTCTCCGGGGGCAAAGGAAAGTGGGCTTTTATATTCACCATCTTTCCGAGCAGCAATTGTCCCTTGATCCTCGTGTGCAACGAAAAAATGGAACCCCGCATCATCGTGTCACACACTAAGAGAATTCGAAGCAGTTGACATTTCGTTAGAGAAGGGTCACTGGAACAATAGTGGGATAGTGGGATCCTTTTTTGTTGCTGTTGTTGTCGTGCTATCTCACACTGACATTACTGTCACTCACTCAAGTAGGTTAACGGCGCAATAGAAAAGTGGCTATGGCTCTATCGCAATCGATGCGAGAGCGCGATTTTGCAGGCCATACATATTTGTGTCAAGGTAATGGCATTTTGGAACAAAGCATTACGGGTGCATGCACAAAACACGATAAAGTATTCTATTGTGTTCAAACTGGTGTTTAATGTTTTTCCATTGATTACATCATTCAGAATAGAACGCAAGTTGGTAAACGCCATTGCCATATAGAATCGATAAACGCCTGAAAGTATGCAATCAGTTTGGTTTGCAATCACTTTTAGCACATTTCGTGGCCCTTGTCGGTCAACAAGCTGGACAAAGAGAATTATTCCAGAGTTATTAAAGATAAAATTTCCTTTTTAATAAATTGCATACTTCATGATATTCTTAATTCAAGATCAAATCAAGATTCTTTAGTGGTAATGATATTCTTAAATCAAGATCACGCTATTAAAATACAGAGAAAAAATGCTTTCAAGCTGATGAGAAATAGTATATATAGTAATATGTTAAAGTGTGTCGAATCATAACAGGGAGCATATTAAACCCGTTTGGGGGAAAATTTTATTATCTTTATTACCTTTATTTTAATAAAGATCATAAGCGATTGAAATGTTTGCTTATATAATTCGAAACGCGTGTATAGTAATAGTATATTAAAATATGAAATTGAATAACTTGAAAACAACAAATGTTACAGGGCATCGAGGTTCATGATCAATGGAGTTAAATTTTGTCGATTCCATATAATTTAACATTTATCGCATTTTGACAGGTGTCACAAACATTGAGTGACACACTTAGCAACAACAAAAACCCACAGAAATGTGTCTGATTGGCAGGTGAGCCCGTTTGCAAAATATACAATAATATATCAATTTCCCCCACTTGCAGACATATGCACAATCAGTTATGCAGATGATCGAGTTATTCTAATTTGTCCTTCCCAAAACCACCATCATGGGCTCCCAGATCCGACTGCAGAGACCTGGATCATCTTGCTCTGGAAGATTTATTGAACCAGTACGGGTTCATATCTTACCCGGGGAGGTGATCCTGACGGCTGAAAGCGACCGTTCCACAGAAGTACGTGTGTTTCATACGCACACAAAACGAGAATAACCTAACCCACCCCTGGAAGGCAAATGGTGGCATTTTGCAGGGAAATCCAATAACTTAATTAGAGCGTATATAACCCGAGAAAGACCCGAGGTTGTGTTGTGAGGATGTGAAAACTCTTCATGCCCTCATTCGCAGATCCCCACCCGCCCGAGGTTCTACTGTCCCATGTCCCAGGTCTGGATACAAAATAAAGAACAGGAAGGCATCTCATCGATGCTCCTTTTAGTGCTTTTCCGTCCACGGTCCTACGGTCAATCGGCTGGCGGAAGGACTGTGATGGCGTTAGTCGACGTAAAAGCAGCTAGAAACTAGACACTAAAAGACACAGCTGTACTCCAGAGTGTCAACGGTATAGCGTTACAGCTATAATTCAATTATGCATGCAGGGCGAGTGGACAACTGGGGTGGAGAACTGCCAAGGTTGCAGTGGTTTTGGGGAGGGTCCGGGGTAGATACGAAAAAGGGGTTGAACTAGCATTAAGACCGAAATGAGGAGATTTGCATATTCTAACCTTTACAAACAGGCACACATGCACACACACACATATCCATATCATCCATACGACTCTTTTTCCAGGAGGAAAGCGCGATGTCCTGGGGACGAATTCCTGGGTACGGAGAGTGTCGGAGTTTTGCGAAATTTAAGCCAAGCGCATTCGATCCCAAAGCAAATCGGATCGGGGGGGGTTCGCAGCTCTGCAGTCCGGTGTCGGATATGTCAGCGCCCTTCCCCCAGGGGGTGGTTATTTGCACACAGTGGCCACACCTCTTCCGAACTCACATGAGGCGCTTCCCGCGAGGAGATCGTAGGAACAGTCGTAAAGAGGATAAAAATATAGATTTGATTTTATCCTGGTGACCTCCTTGTCGGGTACGGCTTAGACGTGTTGACCAACGGACGGAAAGAGCTATGTGCATATGGGAGAATATATGTACACCGCAAATTGGATTCCGGTGTGATACATAATATCGGAGGAAAGCCTTTCATTAGTAGCCTTCGTCGCGTTCTCTTCGGCATACAACGGGTCTGTATCGTGGCTTCAGGGGGAGCACGTTCATATCTGCTCGTTCGGTATTAAATGTCGAACAGGAGACTGTCAGGAGCCCTTGAGTTTTGTTACCCTGTGTCCTATCCCCATTCGATCTCGAGGGAGCGGCACCTAAAACCTCACGATCACAACAGGCTTCTAATCATTATGTTTATGATGTTGTTATAATGTTAAAATGTGTCAATTGTGTCAAGCTCAGGAGAACTTTTACGCAAAAACAAATCCGTAAATGTTTTATGGTTTCCAAGAAATTGGAGCTCTAAATTCTGGATAATTGAAGTACATTCATTGCTGCAAAATATACCCTTCAATACTTCAGGGGAATTCTAGCAAAACTTCAACAAGAAACGGTTCAACCCCCGAGTGCCGCGTATTAGTCAGTATTGGGTGTTTGTGGGTAAACTTTGAATAGCAATTGATTCGAATGATTGAACGCGTATGAGCTGTAGAGGAGTGTTATTGATTTACTTTTACTGTTATTTACCTACCAATATCCCCCCGAAAGCATTAAAACACCTCTGGTGACTAAGAATCAATCTAAAAGGCTTCATCAACTTCGTGGCTGTGCGAAACCCCTCCCGGGAGGGAACACATAAATATCGCTGCTGTCAACGGATTAAACATGCAAACAGTCCCCCAAAAAAAAAAACACCGCTAGACATCCGCGGACTATCCTGAGACGCTTTTTGGGGCGGCCTCTTAGCAGACGGTTGAATGTTTTGCGTATCGAAAAAAAAGGTAAAATCCCTTCAAATCTTCCCGCTAGCTTATCGCGGTACCGACGCCATGACGGATTGGTGGCACCCGTACGAGACCTCCGGCGAGTGGGGGGGGGGGGGGGGGGGTTTTGGGTGATGTGTTCGAAGTGTATTTCACACTGATAACGAACCACAACAGGCACAACCACCATCCCAGTGTGACTTACCTAAAAACCGGATGAAGGTTAGGTGTACGTGCCCATCGCTACGGTTTTACACACGGTCCGGGGACCAATTCCGAGCTTGCACCGATGCGACGACTTTCACGCTGATTAGGAGTGACGAAGACACCTTTCCGAAGCGACAGCTGCCAACACGATCGACACTCGAAATACCACCGCACAACGCAGCACGTGTCTTATGCTTATCACACGAATGGTAAGCACAGCAGAAGCCAGAATGCTGATAAACACACGCTCACAGGACAGGACAGACAGACAGAGCCACCAAGGGTGCGCAAAAGGGTGGGATAAAAATTCACACCAATTCACACCATTGCCAGAGACCGCAAAACCCCCGGTAACCGATGACACCCTGTGATGGTGGAGCTCTACTCAACAAAAAGAGGAAAGTGTACGACAGAGCCAACACATACACAGAGGGAAGCGCTTTATCACAGCCAAACACGGCTGACGCGTTATCCATCGTGGAAAATTCTCTCCACCAAGATGACGCGCAGTAGGCGATGCGCCTGGGGGGATTGGTTTACGGTTTCAAGCAACTGACAGATTGTGGCTTTGCGGTTAAACTTGTGGCTACTCTGTTTTTTTTTTTCACCCGCTCTTGCATTCCGTACAGCAGTTGAAATCGCAAAGAGCGCCTACTCAATCAGCGAAGCAGCAAACAATTTCCCACAACAAAAAAAAAAACCGAAAGGATAACGCAACGTGTCAAATGTTTGTGGCGTTCGAGAAAATGGCGAGTAATGCTCTTGTGTGTGTCAGATACACCACGGACTGTTGACTTTGATGCAGATTAGGTACCTCGAAAGCTTGAACAGCTTTACGATAACGTTAGGCAACCTAAATTATCCAGTTGGTTTGGCACAACATCAACGACCGAGATGAGAGGGACTTCATCGTCCCTTCCTTCGAAACTGCTTCAGCACAACATAATAGTACAAGAATAACCGAAAAACCACAAAAATGACGTGTGAAAATGATTGCCAAACGATGAAGGAGGCGACATCTCCGGTGTGGGTGTGTGGGCGGCAGCACATGTTCACAATATTTACACTTGGCTGGGCAGGGTTTTTCAACCCCGGGCCTGAAATGAGCGGTCCCCCCTGCGGGGTTGACATTTTCCATATTTTTCACCTCGTCCCGGAGTGTTTTTTTTTTGTTCCTCCAGTATCTTTAAAACTACCTCCCTCACACTGACGCACAAACACACGTCGAATACCGACACACTCTCCTGCTGGGGAGGGGGGGGGGGTTTGTGAACGTTTTGGTTGGCACCCATTTTTCCAAAGGATTTTTCCGGCTGGTTTACGTTTTCACCTTCACTTTCACGTGTGTTTGTGCGTATGGTCTGTAACTTTCACACAAGCGCGCGCACACACACACACATATTCCACATTCCACTATTACCATGCTGGTGTTGAGATGAGCCTTCTGCTTTTTTATGCTTCTTGTCTCGTACATCCACACCCACACACAGCTACATGGCAGAGTAGGCTTTTCTTTTCATGCTCGATCAACCTCGAAAACGGTGTGCTCGCTTCACAGTTTTCCCACACAATCAAACACACCAACGCATGTAAGGCAAGTCTCTCTGTCTCCTTCTCTTTCTTTTGTGTCCTCTGAAGGAACGCACTCACGTTTTTCGCACGTCGCGCGCTCTTTTACCATTTTCGCAGCTGAGAGAGCACTTTGGGACCGAATGGTCGGAAAATTGGAAACCCTCCTCCCCCTACCCCCCATCCGCACCAGTTTTTCCGAAACGGGGGCATACCAAAAAGGATACGCGCATCGTTTTCCCAAAAAACAGTCTGAGCAGGCTCTAAAATTGTCACTTTGGTATAATCCTGCTGAAAACTATGATTAATTAATGTACGTATACCTACTTGCATTGAATTAGGAGCTTTGGAAAATGAGTTTTGCAAGTTTTGGAACGTATACTTGAACTGTACACTTGCTAACGATTTGTGGATTAAACGGGGATCGTTCTTGTTGCGCCACGCGCCATCAAACAAACGCCTACTGAAGATACCTTTTCTTCAAACACTTTGCTCCCTCAGAGCCACACACGGTCACTTGATGGATGTAATTCCCCGAGCAGTGCAGGAATTCGTACAAACATTCAGGCACTCTGCATAAGAGCTTCACGTTGGAAAAGGTCCTGTGGCTGTTTGATTGCGATTCTTGGGCAGCATCCCTTACAAACTTCAGCAGCAAAAAGTCTTCCCCATAACGCCTTCCAAAAACCTCTGCCTGTTTTACCGTGGAGTTTACTAAACGGAGGAGCCACAGTGTACACACATCACCGTCACAAAACAAAGCAGGCCGGCGGCATGTGCTGCGTGTGTGCGCGTGTGTGGGTGAGAGAGAATGTTTGAGGTTTGAAAGCAACGACCTCCTTTCTGTAGGTGGTTTTGTTCTTCATTGCTTCAACCTATGGATAATGTAACCCCAAGAGAAATGGAGGGAGGACATGAACTGCTGCCTAATGAAGTGGACGACGCTGCCTTTCTCTATAGCACCGTAGCGAACCCGTTTCCATTTCGTTTCGCTTCAGTGAGGTGGACACACGCATAATGCTTCCATCGCGTATGTGTGTGTGTGTGTGCAAGGAAGAACGTTGCACCGAATTACAATACGCCACTACGAACAAAACACGTTACCTTTCTGCGAATACAAAATTCTCCACCATCTTGCTAGACGGAAGCGTCAGTGACCTACAGCATTGAATAGCATTACCGACGCTTTCTACCACCATTTTGCAGCGTTGTTTTTTATGTTTGAAGCACCACAAGCATTGCTATGGTTGGGCCGCTAAGAAGCGGTTTTGGATTGCGTGAAGGATGCTTTGTTTTCCCACTCACGCACGTACACGCACGATCAAGCTTACCTACAGATTTTCACCGACTCTGCTTATTATCCGCTTCGACTTCGCGTGCACACAGAACGGTACCAAGCATCGGCGCAAGAAGGCGTACGTGAAATTTACGCAAGGAAGTTGCGAAGACGACGGACGACTTCACCGTACACACAAGCACGCTTGTACGCATGCACACCAAACACCACCACACACACGCGCACACACCGATAATACACACGCGCGCGCCGTACGCGTGTTCACGGACACGTAAGTCTAGCACCGTTGGCGAAGGACGAACAACACACGCGGTAAGTGACGGACGCCACACCGGACACTGGCGCTCCGCCCGTCCGGATGTGTCACAGGTCGTCGCGACGGTCGGCGGTCACAACGGAAACACACAGACGACGGCTTCCCTTCGCCACCGTGACCAATAAAAAAAAAATCCCCCACACCGTGCGGCGGTTCCCCTCAAGCCCGGATGTGGACAGTGCAAGCTGCGGACTGTTGCGATTCGAACGTGAAAACGAATACTGAGAGCACGCGCGCGGGAGGTCGCTTAGCTAATGTTCGCCTGTCTGGCTTCGGGGATTTGTCAACGGGACAGTTTTTTTAGAAGAGCGAGACCGGCGATGAGAGCTAGAGCTAGAGAGAGAGAGAGACCGCGTTTGCATGAGCGTAAACCACAACAGCTGGAGAGCGCGAGAGAAGCAAAACACCATCGGAGAGAGAAAAGGAGAGCAGAAAAGAGCACGCGTTACGTACCTGGGGAAAATGGTATGCAAACTTGCCGTGCAGCGTTTTTCCAGTAGAGTTCGGCCTTTTTTCACGGAGCGTCTGCTGAGATGACAGCACTGTTCTGTTTACATAGTACAATATGGAACCTCGCACACGCACACACATACACGCCAACACGCAGGAAAACAAGGTTAGTGTTCGAAGCCAGTGACAGCACGCGAATGTTTTCGAAGTTTGAAGAAGAGCATTAAAGAGAAGGAGGAATACACATTGGCACGTGCACCTACTTGGATTATTATTTCTTTTGATGCGTTATCATTATGGATACAGGACTTGATTTTAGATTATCCTGGCTGAAGCTCGAGACATCAAGGATTGGATTGAACATCCCTGCGACGAAGATAAAGCATCAGGTTGCTGGAGGCTCTAATCGTGATAGGGTCTCCTCGCTTGGGGAGCAGAGGTGACGGTCTCGAGGTAGTAGAGGAGTTCCGCTACTCTTGTACGATCTTAACCTTGAGGCTTATTCGTGGGGTACTCATGCTTAATAAGGGCTCGAAAAACTTCTACAGATCAGAAAATTCCACAAAAGACACAAAATGCACGCTGGTACAGTCCTGTCTGAATATGAATCTTTGATTCTTCTTCTCTGCAACTGGGGAACCCAGCATCCTGAGTCTTCCCTAGTTACTTCACTGTTTTGAGCCTAAGCTGCTCAACTACATCTTATTTACAATAAGATATCGGATATCCGAGGATTTTGATCCGACACTTCATGGACTTCATGGGGAGTCGATTCCAAATTTGAATGACTCCTCGCCAGTGTTTCATATGAATGACTCTTCTTCAATGGTTCATTAAGCACAACACTAGTCTCAGTCGATACCGACGGAGGACGCCAACGGACGGAGGTCAAAGATTTTTGAGGCACTTTGAGTGATGACACGGGATGAGGTTCGCCTGACCTGTGCTCTAACAGGTAGCTCCTCGTCAGCATGTCGTTGGATCAAGCGGATCAGGAGGAGCTAATCCTGCCAAAGATGCAGTTTAGAAGAGCAACCATGGACCGGTCCTATTGCACTTTGAGCGGATTTTTAAGCTAACGTGGATTGAATATTAAAGAACATCTTTGAATTATCGATTCAGTTGTAAACATCTATAGTCTGGCCTTGCTTCCTCCATATTCCCAAGCAAAAAGTCTTGTTTTGTCCATACGACCGCACACCAAATCGCACTGTTTCATCTCATGCCATTGCTGGCGCAGGTTACTACGAATAGTGATACTCTTGTGCTGCTGCACACACATTCACCGAGGCGCCCTTTGGTGGCACACATCTACTGTGTGGCGACGAGTGATGTGGAAAAATCGATACAAAACAAACCACCAGCATCATCAGTGTTTGCACGCATTCCGTTCGCTCGCCAAACGGTGGAGGAGAGCGCTCGTTTCACCGCACTCTCACACAAACTCCGTTGCGCTCTCTCGCATGCGGTTTGTATCAAGGGGAAAAACTCCCCCATTTTCCCATATCCTGTTTTTCCATTAAATATTTTATTGCGCTCTCCCTTCTCTCTCTCTCTTTTGCTCCTTCTTGTTTCTTTTTTCTTTTGTCAGTATCAGCAGCAGCAGGACTCTTATTTGTTAGCCCACCGTTCTATGCATACACAGCAAAGCGTGTTGAAGAGATGGAAATTTGGGAAAATATATCGAGAGTCTTTTATCGTTGAATATCCTCCAATACAAGCGTTCCGATTTTGTTAATAATATTGCCATCGGAAAGAATGGCTTCCCAAAATGGATCTAACAATTTAACTACTATCACTATCTTCAAGTGATGATATTTTTTATGTATTACTGACTAGACAAACTAACACATAGCGGGCCCAAGCCAGCAAAAGGTCGTTAAAATCAAATAAACCAAGACAAAAACGAAACGGAGAAACAAAATCCCACAAAACGAGCAAAAGCATCCTCTCGCGGATGTGCCTCCAGTAAAAAGCACATCATAATAAATGCCCCCCCCCCCCCCCCCCCCCCCCCCCCCCACCCGGTGGTGGAGTCGACCCCAGGGAAAAGCGAACTGCACCTCCTTCCGGACCAATTATATTAGCATTAATTGATGTCATACTTCCAAGCTTCCTTCTCCGGTTCCTTCTCCTGCCGTGTCGTTCCGCACTGTTGGTCCCAAGGTGTCAGGCGTCGGGTGCGAGCGGCTAATTTGAATTTTCGTAATAATAAAATCAGTCTGTACCGCCGTGACGGTGACGGCATGGCCGCGAAGCCGTAAATGAAGAATGACGCGCGATTGAAGCGTATTGAATAAATACATCACACGCGCTACCATTCCTTTGTGAGTGAAATGATAATTTAAGCGCACTGTTCGACCCACCTAAAGTAAGGGCTCATATAATGTATATAACACTTTACAGACCTTTCTCTGGCACTAATTTCCTCCATTTTTGTGCTTTGCGTATCTTTCCGTCCTTATCTTTAGCAGCCAACCGCAACGCGCGCGTTGTAATCCACTCGCCGCGAGTTAATAGTCCGTGGCTTTCCCGACGGTGATGAGTCCTCCGATTAACGATCAGCTGCTCTCGATTGGCCGCACACAAACACTGATTGCACAACCGTAACCGACGCCAGATCCTGAAACGATGATAAAGCAGTCAGTAATATGTATTGATTGTTCAATCGAGAGAGAAAAAGAGAGAGATCCTTACAAAGCGATACACAACAGCCCACCACCCACAGAGTTTTTGCTCGTCATTCCGTGGAAAGGGCGCGGGGGGTCACCATCAAAACTTCCCATCCCGATGTCCATGGTGTCCATGGGCTTTTGTGTGTGCACGATGGGTATCAAGACATCAACGGCATTTGCGAGACATGGGGCCAGGTCAAATCGGCCCCAAAATATGATGATCTCTCCCGCCTCATCTTGGGCGGTTCTTAATGTTCAGTGGGAAGGATCCTCATCATCAGCGTTACGTTACGTCCGGCCCGGGTTCTGTTCCCCTGTTCTCTGGTGTGTCTGTTTTTCCCCGCAGGTTTCGCCTCGGTCGAATGAATATTTCATTCGATTTTGATGCATATTTCGACTTTTCCTTCCCGGAAAGGGCGCACAAGACCGTACCCCGTCCGTGGTAGGAAAATTATACGTTCACTTCTTTTTTTTTTGTTACTGTAATCCCCCACTTGCCTTTTATCGGATGTTTGCTGCTTACACTACCGCCCGGTTGGACGAAAGGGGCCAAGGAATGCTAGTAACATAAACCTTTCGGCTGGAAAGGAACAGGGATGGACGGAGAGGCAGGACGAAACAAAATAACGAAACCGATTACGGCATTTGGTTTGGATCAGATTTCCTCATTAAAAGGGAAAAGGAAATGCATTACGGAGACGGCACATTATAGTTAACTATTTAAAATCACTTGATAAAGTAAACGTTACTACAATTTACTCCTCTTCTAAGTGAGGTATATCCAAAATGCATTCAGCTGCAATGGAATCGTTAAAATAATTTCCCATGAAACTCCTGACCATAATTAAAATTTATTCCATTTCCCTCCAGAGCGATTCTGGGAAATGAAAGGGAAAGCGGGATTATGCTTCAGGCTGTGCAGAATCCTTTTTCCTAGCGTGGCCTCTTCCGCTCTGCACCCATCATTGGGTAAGCTAATCGTTTGAAGCATTTGAATAATGAAATATTCATTCTGCATCCTTCACACAACCATTTTCTTCTTTAGCCTAATGCCGGAACCTTGCTCGCGGAACCCAGTACATTATCACCCGAACACACACACCTACCGCCGGTTCATCGTAAAACTCATTTTTCATTTTCCAACTCCACGCAGCAACCGGGGAAGGAAAAGATAATTTTCTTTGACACTTTCATTCTCCGAAAATGGAAAACCATTTTACAAAACCACCTTTTCGCTTTATAAGGCGAAAGAGAGAGAGAGAGAGACAGGGGGATAAATGAAGACCGAAGATTCAGTGGAAATGCATCAGCAGGAGAAATTAACTATGCAGAATGTGTGCAGTGGAGAGCAGCATTTTAACCAGCACGGCCATTGCATGGGACACTTGAAAAAAAAACTGCACTCCACCCGCCGAACAAGTGCAGTGCAGACAGTGCCGCTGTTGGTAGCCGTTCGCCGCCGGTGTTACTGTACCACCTGCCTACTGGCTTCCCTTTCCTTGCGCTTTCCACAAACACCGCGTTGCAATTATTCTTCTTCAAGTGCCCTCGAGAGCATTAGCTTTCGCATTTTTGGAGCAAGCTCTCCTGTGCATTTCCCTTCCATTCCCCGACACTGTGTGCGCTATGTACGCGAACTAGTTTTGTTTGTTTGTTGGTACTCCGTTTGCATAAACCTGGTACTTTTCGTGTGCTTCTGGTGCTTCTGAGTGCTGAGCATAACGGACGGAGGGAGCTTTGATTTTAAATGCACAGCATGGAGCTACCGCTACGTACCACTTTTTGGGTTCATCTTAGTAGAAGTTGGTTTACAACATTGGTTTTACAATAGTTTGAGATATTTTCACTATTTTAGCTAAACGCACGAGTCCGATATTGTTTGGTGTCATTCGCATCCGGCGACTAAAACGCGTAGCTCGATAGAGTTATTATCCTTCCGAAGGTACGGAGCGTTACATTAAGGTATTATCATTTAATAAATAAACAGCACAATAAAAAAACACATAACTTAATTTCTCAGTTAATTCAAACCCACTGCCCACTTCCGCATTCCTTGCACAACAACACCACCACCATCACCACTACAGTTTAAGATTTAATCCAGACAACGTTTCATTTTATTACGAGGATGGCGATTTTTAGTCTTTGCTGCTACACTTAAATTCTACCATTAACTCATACACGCCTTTCTCTATCCTTTTTCGTTAAGATTTCATTGCTTGTACGTAATTGTTTCACTGTAACTGATAGGAGGAAAAACAACAAAGTGTTTCTTTAGAGCTGTTCTCACTGCGTACGTTAGGCGGCAAGTGGCAAAACTAAACCACACTATGAGAGCAATTATAATTTGTACTAATACATAGTTATTGAAATTGTTCAACCTATAAGACCTGTTTGCTCTGGGTAATGTTAGTTAACTTACGTATGTTGATAAGAATTTGGTAAAAAACAAAATACAATCAAACAATCGATTGTATCAAAAAAAAAAAACATTACACAATTTGGAATGAAACTGGTCGAAAATGGTTAAAATTTAAACCTTCTTTTCCTTTTCTATCTCACCACTGGACCCATACGGTGTGTCGTATTTCTGTGTTACGAATTTACACTAGCATCTAGAATTCTTCGCTTTCCCTTCACTTTCACTATCGGTAAGGCCGCTATGGTGCTTTATTATCTTGACATTTGGTCGGTTAGTAGTCTCATGATACGACTAGCTTAAGCTATGGTAGTAGTTTGATTCTTACGGTAGCCTTAGCCTTTTAGTAAGTAACAGCAATGCAACGAAAAGCTCGTACAGCACTAAGCTTTCCAGGACAAAATCAGCTTCTAATACTTGACCCTTGTTGTGATACATGTTTTGCTCATTCTGATTGTGTTTAAAGGTTTAAATGTATGCTTCGAAAGTATGTATGAGATTATAGAGAACTTAATTTATAGATAATTCTTCCTTTCTACAATCGTCCTGAAAATATTGCTAAGGAAAACGAACACAAATAGGACGTACTATTCATTTGTATCTCTAAGACGCTTCCATATCATGTAAAAAAATGTATACTGAACAGAGAAAACCATAATATAATCTATTTAAGTAATTAAATGGCTCTGACGTATGTAGATCAACGCACAAGTAACAGAAAACAAAACACAATGTTATTGGTTATTTGATAGTTTTATGAAAAACACACCTTTGGTTAGAGAAAAGTAATAGAAAAAAAAGTAAACAGTAACACTTACTTTTCATTAGTTGAAATAAGAAAAGATTAGTTATCGTAGCTTATATCCACGCGTTATTCGAAGGACGAATAGCAGGAGAAAACGTATCAACGAGACTGTGAAAGATATGTAAAAAAACATATCGACGAAGGTTAAAAAGAAAACAAAAAGATTAATATGAAATGTAAGAAAAGTGCAATTAAAATCGCACAACTATAGCTATTGCTTAAGTTTTTTGGTATTGTATATAAAGTAGCTAAAATATATCGATAAAAAAACCTTCTAATGTATTGACATTATGGACAACAATTCCCTATTAATGCTCTATCGATGGGACACTCAAACGATAGCATCCTAAACGCTAAAATCAATGGTATTAATTCCAACGCTTTGTCTAGCAAAACGGGGACGCACTAATACAATTAAATTACGCACTAGCTCGTAACAAAAACAAAATTATAATTTACATTGTGGACACTGCAATGCAAAACACGCGACACGTTGAAACATTCGTCATAACTGAGGAATAAATATGTAAAAACAATTTAAAAGTATTGCCCTGTCTTATATCAAGTAGCTGCGAACTAAAACGAAAAAAAGCACTTCATCATTACACCTTATCGCCGTGCACTCGGAATCGGTAGAGACAGGTGTAGTGAATATTGCCGTGGTTCGATTCGATGCGTAGTTCAACAATCTGTAACGGTTGGTTCCAGTCGTTGTTTTGCACCGGGAAGTACTGCACACTACTGCCCATCTTGTCCAGGTACTCGTAGCTGCCCAGCAGGACAGGTTCGGGATCGTTCAGTGCCACCAGGCCCTGTGATGTAAGAGAAAGCAATAAGTAAGATACCGCTACCATAACTTCGTCTTCGTTCGACTTAGAACTATTGCGGAAACTATGTCTTACTACGGAATACGACATGCCATTAGTAATGGGATGATGAATGGTGGAAAGTTTCAAACAAGGAATACGCATTTTAAATTTGGATCTATCAACTGACACTAACTAAAGGGGTTCCCGTCACGAAAACTTCTTGTTCGCCGCATTTGCGGCAACTACCACACGATACAGATCCACAGGAGACACAATCGAGACCTACCCAAACAGTGAAGTGCTTCGGGGCTGAGCTAATTGATCCGTTCGATACAAGCAGTTTGGAAATATGCTCCAGCGTGAAGCCAGTCACGATAATCTCGGTATTTAATTGTATGACTAGAAATAGAAGAGAAGAAATAAGCAACAGTGGAAGAGTTGGTACTAGAAAATGGAATGGAGTGAACGCAGGGATGAATAAACTAAGAAAAAAGGTACATAACATAAAACAGGGAAAGGAAAGAAACTGACAGTACAGAAGAAGTACAGTAACTTAATGAACTCAGAGTAAGGAAAGCAAGATAAACAAAACAATGAACGGAAAAAAACAAAAAAAAAACATAAAAAACGAAACATTTATCGAGCCATACGATACTGATTGAAACAAAAAGAAACGGCTAATGCAAAGCTAGTGGGTTATTGCGCCACTCACCCAAATATCCGGGGAATCCTTGGAACGCCCAGCACTGGCCCGGTTCCATCGTGGGCGAAATGACCGTTCGCGGTGTGTTGGACGGATACCATATCGGTATAATGCCGAAGATACGAAATTCGGCCGAACTCGCCTGATAGCTTTCGGTGCACCGGGTCGACAGCACCTGGCCGCCGGCCGATTCAAGCGCGTAGTCCACCATACCCGTCTTGTCGGCATCGTACACTATTAGCGCATCGCGGACGATTCGCTTCACATCGTCCTCGGTGAGGTTGGAGCTGGTAAGCTTAGCCGGAGCATGATCCCCTCCGGTCGACGTTTTACTCTCTGAGGTAACAGTTGTATGGCTGGCAGTGGAAGTTTCCCGTACCGATTCTTCCTTCAAACGAAGCATCATTTCCATGCGCATCTGTTCGCTTATTTCCGCCATCAAACGACTCGCGGCCCGATCGATTTCCTCACGCACGTCCACATTTACCTGCACCTGAATCTCCTCCAATCGCTGCTCTAGATGGTCCCGTGCTACGAACAGCCCGTTAATCCACGCACGCAGATCACCATCGGCAATGTCTTGTTTGACGTTAAGGCCCAAAATTGTGATAATGTTCTCGCGAATAACCTTATTCACGCCTTCATACTTTTCCTCCCTTAACGCGTTCAAACGATTGTCAATGTCGGCGAGCAGTTTTTGGTACAGCTCGTTACTCTCTAACCTGTAGGCTTTCAACTGCTCTTCGAACTGTTTTTGATTTTGCTGCACCAGTACGAGGCGTTCCTCCCATTGGACACTGCTGCTCAGCAGCTGTGCGCTAAAGTGTGCCTTGATATCCTTCAACTCTTTCCTAAGATCGTCCACCAACGCTTCTCGCTGGCGTTGATCAGCCGTATCACGATCTTCAGACTGTGCGGCACTGTTCGCAGCGATTCTTTGATCGATGAAAGCGCTCAGCTTATCGGACGACAAAATACGCGCTAAAATATCCTCCAGCTGAGAACCACCGATGACGTAGTGATTGTTTTGCACCGTAATATGCTGCTCAACTAATCGCTGAATCTCGGCAATGTATTCCTTCGACAGCGCGACGGTACCTCCTTCCGGGGTAGTGTCTTCGCTCTTGGACGATTCCTTGAATAGCTGGGGATAGTTGGCTTGCATCGATTGGTGAACCTTTTCCGCCACCTTATCCACATCACTGTCTGTTAGATGGTAGTTGTATGACTTCAAGCTTTCCTCGATTACTTGCGCAACGTGGACGGTAATTGCGGGCGTTATAGTTTCCTTTGCAGCCGACTCGGTCGACCTCTGCAACCGTTCCACTTCTAGTTTGGAAGCGTACTTTTGTTCCATTACGCCGTCAATATACCCATCGATGTACCGCATCAGTTCTTCGAACTCTTCCTGGCTGAGGGTACGTTGAAGTGTGTTGCGAATGGTTTCCCGATACGGTGTGTCTTTTTTGAACCCATCGCCCACAATCCAACTCCACGACCATGCCCAAGGCCAGGAGATGGCCGGTATCCAGCCGAATGGTGACAGTGATGTAAGGTACGACGATGCGGAATGCACATTCGCGCGGAAGTTCAAGTTCTTTTCGTTCAAGTACTGGTAAAACGACTCAATGTGCACTTGCGAATCCTTGAGGTTTGATGGAAGAATGCGGGACAGCGATGAGAGGGCGAGTGTGGCCCGGGACGATGCAGGCAACACGATCGTTTGATCTTCATCCGCCATCAGGTACGCTAAAATGAAAATCATAAATTAGTTTCGTGCCATATCAAACGATAGTTTGTTTCTAAAAGGTGAAAGGAATAAGGATGAAAGGGTATTGCAAACATAGATGTCGCCCTCTAGCCTTCTCTTATTCGTTAAGATGAACGATTGTTATGTTATTTGTATCAATGTCCACAAAAAAGGTTGAAAATTTTCACATAAACCGGTCAAAACTCTGCAAACTTGTAAACAAAAGTTCTTGCAGCAAACTTCACGTTCAAGTAATAATTCCTTCATCCCAAAACAATTAATCACACGAAAGAGAAGTAGCAGAGAGAAGGATAGAGGACGGACGTACATTACAAAAAAAAAAATACGAAATACAAACAAAAACAAAATAGAAATAAACTTCTAACAAATCGTAATTAGGAAAGTAAAGTGTAAAATAACACAAACAGACAAACAGAAAAGGCTAATGCTTACCTGTCACTAATGCAATTTCCCTCTCTTAAGAAGCTCGTTCAGCTATGTGCGCGCGTACAGACAACTTCAAGTGTATCTTCCAAATGCCGAACATTAATTTCTTTACTAACGTACGTAAAACGGAGGAAAAAAACGCGCATGTCGATCTCGCTTGTCTCGCTGGACAATTGGATTGCGTCCATACGCTCTTTATTTTGTAACTCGCGTAAACTTTACTGGCCTATTCGTGTGTTGTAACGAAGTTAATTGACATGTTCTTAAGTAACGTAACTAGCCTAATCTCAAATGACAAAAAAAAATCAAACAAAAGCATTTCATGTAATGTGCAAGATACAATCAGATGTGGGTCGAAAACTAAAGAAAAGTAAAATAAAACTTTTCGTGCTGCTCGACATATTTTGCGTAACTAATGTGTACAACAGTAATTTTGCGGTACGGGAAAGCAACTTATTCGTAGTTATATTGTATCCTTTTCCTCTATCCATTCTCTTACGGAAACATTATGTTAATTTTGAGAATTATTTTTCGTTTGCTTTTTATGTAATACATTTTTGCTCGGTGGTAGCATGATGGCAAGTGGTGTTTTAAAACAAAAAAGGATAATAAAACCGTTTAAAAACGATATCTAATCGTTTTGGAAGTTTGCAAACATTAAAACGAAATAGAGAGAGAGAGAGTGTGTGTGGTACATTTCTATCGGCTTGACTTAAATCGTGTGATAATGATTGTGATGAATCCGTACGCTTTCTTGACGGTTACACTTTTAAACCAGAATAAAATTATGGCATTACGAAGATCGGCCAAGGACCTTCCCTAGCCTGCTCTAACCGATCATTAACTAATCTAACAGTATTCATTAAGCCAAGAAAAATTAAATGGAAAACAAAATGAAGCAAAAGAAAAATAAACACATGCTAACACGGTAGAGCAAACAACTCCTCTACGGGCGCGCACGCCATACACATTTAGGCACTTGATTCTTCGGGCCCTCCTTCCCACAGCTGGCGGACGGCATCGGCCGAATTTTGAGACGCAAGCTTCAGCTGGTCAAGATAGTACCCGGTCAAATCGGACAAATCGGTCCACCGATCGCCGACGTACTGCTTCACCGACTCAGCGTCGGGAAGCGGCACGGTTGGCATTTTCGGCATTTCGGGAAGGTTCGGAAGGGTGAGTTCGGGCAGGTCTGGCAAACCAGACGGAAGGTTTGCGCGAACCGCTTCCAGCGCAGATGGATCTAGATAGAGCAGTGTACCTGTAGAATGTATGTTGGGGGGTTTTGGAAAGAAGGCCACGTGAGGGAAGTGAAAGAGGGCGACAGAGAGAATTTTGGGTTAGAAAAAAAAAAACAATCACAATAATCCCGCGCAAACACATTATCAATTCGATTAAAGGAAATATTCGTTTCACGCGTGTACTTAAGTTAACGTGCAGCTCAAGACACGGCACAAGTTATGTGTAATCTGACAACTGAAGTCTCGCTCGAGAGAGAAGTTGTACCTGATGCAACACTTACCTCCGATAACCAAGAATGGTAACAGCAGCAACAGGAACAGCAGGAAGCGACGCTTTCGTTGACCGCCCTGTTGTTGTTCAGCATTACCTGCCCTTGTTTGAAGCAACCAAGCGTCCAAAAACATAACAGAAGATATGAACATATAAATGCGCTTAAACACATTTACGAAGAAGGACGTCACATAACCGGATACGCGCGTAAAAAAGCCTACAAAAAAATGAAAACAATTCATTAAATATTCGAGCCATCCTGTTGTGGACAATAAATACCTCGTTCGTCTTCAATGCGCGTGTAGTACATGTGCTGTTCATCCCGACGGCGGAACACGTTGCGCACGGAATCGACGAACGTAAAGCAGTACGTCACGATCGACAGGAAGAAACGACTCACGATCGAACGATGCTCGATCGTTACGCGCTGCTGCTGCCGATGGCTACTTTTGCTCTGCAACAACTCATCCGTCTCATCGTTCGAGTCGTACGGATTCGATCGGATCAGCCGCGACCGTGCCGAGGTATAGCGCTCGCGTATAAACGCTTCCTGCTCGGGATTGCGCTGGATCATCGTTTGCACGCGTTCGGCGTGCTTGTTCAGACTCGGCCGGGACATATTCGGCATTGCAACCAGCCCGGGAGCTACCTCACGCCGATGGGGCGAAAGCTCCGAGTACGTGTAATCCGTCTTGGGGTACTTGTTCCAGTACTCGCCCGCCTCCAGGTACTCTTTGTAGGCCGCATGTTGCTGCAATTCCTCCGGCGATAGCATCACCTTCGCCGTGGTCTGCTTTTGGGCGGCATTCTTGGGTGTGCTCGTGCGAATGACAGCGGCCAGTTTGGTGCTTCGCGTCGCTGTTGTGGCTGTGCTTGAAGACTTTTGCGCGTCGGTGTCTTTCTTTGGCGAGGTCGAAAGGCTTTCCTTCCCCGTGGTCGCACTATCTTTCGCGTTTGCTTTCGCAGTGGTCTGTGTGACGGTTTTTGTGGTGCTAAGCTTTTCCTTGCCACCATCGAGAATGACCGTGGTCTGCTGGGTGGTGGTCATCGTTGTTGTGGTATTAACGGATGATTGCGTCAGCTGGCTTGTGGTTTTGGATAGTTGTGCGTTTGCGGCCACTGCTATTGCCGCCTGCCGTGCACGGTCCGGCGATACATCCTCGGACGAGTAGTCTGATGTTACGTTGCGGGCAGCACGCACCGTGTTGGACCGTCCTTGAGCGGTCGCAACCGACTTCTGGACGGTGGGTGATGCTTCCTCCTCGATCATACCGACCGTAGGCGTTTTGCGCACTTTTCGACCGGGTGATGTCTCCGACCCGTTCACTTCACGGTCGGAGCTGACGCGTAGATTCATGCTCGGAGTCTTGGAACGTGACCGTCGCCGGGTATCTATTACATCGCCAATATTCTGTGGTTGAGACATGGTGAACGGGTGTACGACTGATGCTGTTATATTTTTCTATGTCTTTGCACTACTATTGCCAGAAGGTGTTTATTTTGCTTCTTCTATCCGGCCTTGGGTGTCATCTGAAAGAAAAGGAAGATAAAAAGAAGACACAATAAAGATAAAGGCACATAAAACATAGATAAACAAAGTGGCACGCACGACCATGTTTGTACGCGGTCAGCACAGCAACCCATGATCATTGAAACCCGTAGCAATAGCTACACACACGCACACATATTTAAGAACATAGGTAGGCGGTTGTACAAGCAGAACATGAATTCTTAGATCAGCCTACGCACACACTACACACTACTTCCGTTCGGGCTGTCCACGTCACCTAAACTAGAAATATTAGAATACTGACATTGAAATTCAATAACTCGCTCTTTTTGGTGGCTTCAAAACACGCTCCCACTACCCGCAACAAGATCTCACACCCAAGTAGGCGATGTGCAATTAACACTTCACATGCTTCGCGCCATTCATGCCCCATTCATGGTGTACACGTTAAATGTAAACAATCTTGCAACTTGATTTATGCTTTTACAAGGCTATGCAACGGGGCTTTGCTATGCAATGGTTCAAATGGATTTTTTTTTGTCCAAGACACACTGTGAGTTACAACACGCATAATTATATTAGAACACTTTTTACTCTGTACTTATTTATGCGACACAACACCACCACTTCATAGCGGTCATGGCCTGCTGCAGGAATCTTCTAAACTGATTCGATCGACGATCGAGGAACGTAGTCTGACAATTCAATACAATATCCCGGCCTTTGTGGCGGACGCATCAACGTTATCGTTCAGTTTCAGTTTGGACCTACCAGGGAACCTCTATCCAAGTGGACGATCTAGAAGGGTTTCACGTAGCTGGGTACTGGAGCTTTAAAAGTACTTTCTCTGCAGTCCCTTTGCTCTTTAAAGCAATAAAAAGATTTTATGATCGCGTGGTGATTCTTCTCATGCGTGACTGGTCGAATTACATCAATTTCGGCAACCCCTCTAGAGAGTGCAGCGGTGAAAGACAATCGCGTTATGTTGTGCGAATAAAAATACAGCTGCACTTTAAAGAGAACTTCCAACCGCTTCCAACGCACCGTAGTGCGATGCAGCATACATCATCATTCTCATGTTTATTCTCTATTCTTTCGCTTCACCGCACCGAAACCGAATGGGGCGTATGGGACGCATCTGTTAAAAATAGGATCCCCGTAAACAAGTGCGTCACCAATCGTCGTCGTCGGGTGTATGCTGTACAGAATGGTAAATGTTTCTTGGGTGAGTGCGTGTTGGTGTGGAACATGGTCCGAGGCCCGGTTTCTTCCACCGCCACACTTCTAATCCGATGGTCGGTTTTGATCGTGTGACGATTGCTTTCATTTAAAGCGCACGCCGTTGGTCGCGCGTGATCGCGGCGCGCAAGACGACCCGTGTATCGGCGCGCAACGGTTGGAGGTTTTCGAATTTTTGATTATTCGCTCATTCGCGTTCTATGCTCGATGCTGCCCCACCCTGCTCGTTTGCTTGAGATTGTTTGCACCGTGCACTGCACCGTGAAGAAACCGGATTAGGGTGTTCGATCAACCGGTCCATTCGCTGCGTACGGGCATGTTAGCCAATTGAGTAATGCGTCTGTAGTGGTTATCTTGCCGAGGGTTGATGATAAAACGCCATGCTCTTGAAATTTAGAAGAAGCGTATCAATCATCATTTGCGCTCGAACAGCGAGTGTGCTTTTCTAACCAATTCTCGGATGATCGACCGGATTGCGAAGCCACCAATTATGCTTTTCAGCGGTCCACTTCAGATGCGTTCGAGGCATGAAAGCAGAACGTTAAAGGGCACGAAAATCAAGAGGTTTAATGTGGTTATAAATAAACAAACTCACTTCATACGATCTCTCTTTTCCTGTGGCAATGCCGAAGAAACTGGAGATGATCACCACACAACCCACGGCCCAAAAGCCCAAAGGCAATGTGCTGCCTCGTCCCACTGCGATACCGTGTTACCGCGGGAAGAACAAGCAAGCCGTACAATACAAACAACATCGTAACGAAGCAGCGGTAGCACCCGCAGGGGACGCGTTACCCTAGAAGTTCGCGTCATCCCGTCGACGCATCGATGAAACACTCGAATTTCGACAAAATCTTACACAAAATCAACAGTTCTCCAATGTACGTACCTGCAGTGATGTTTTACCGATGTTTTGAAACTATTTCTACCACAAAACTAGCAATTTTTACAAGAAATTTTAATCCATTTTCCACTACCCGTGCGACACACACACTGAACGAACAAAACTACCGCTCCGGATGGGATTCGTTCACAACCGGACCTGTCAAACCCACCGCCAGACGTAGACAGGGTTCTTAGCGGCATTAGCAACCGAAGAACTTTTCGTTAGGTTTTCTGCCAACGAAGAAATCCAATTTTAGCTTGAATTATAATACATATTGCTTAGTCATAAACTGTTTTGAAAAAATTTCTAAATTTGGAGCTGCAGTTTGAAGCTTTCTTAGTCTAATAAGTGAAGAAGTTTAGCTTTATACACGAATTAAAGTTATGACAACAAAAACAGTACACCGCGTCGAAGAGCCCTGCATTGACGAATGCTTTGAAACTACCCAATCAACATTTGTGAGTCAATTTCGAAAACCGTTTCAAGTGGAATTTTTACGGTCCGGTTACGGTTTACGGCGTTTTGTAGATATTCTATTCTTTATTTCCCTCATAATTACAAATCCATTTGCTACGGAACGAAAATAAATAAATTGTGGATGTAGATTATACGTGTTGTTGCTTTTCTGATGTCTCGTGCGTTCGTATGTTACCGCACTGGGTAGTACGACTGGGGCGGGTGTAAGAGGGGATTTCAATGTTGCATTTGGAATCGAAAAACTAACGCTACTACATTGCTAACTTGCAAATTAAACTAAAATCGAACCGTTCGACAGGGGCAGGATAAGGTTTTTGGTTTGATTTTTGCACCGTAGGATCTATGCACCAAGCAAGTAGAGTACGGAGCGTACTGTTGTACGCCTAATACTTCCGGCTGCCTGCTGCTGTCGGTGGTAGTCGTGTTTAAGTAACCGATTAATGTTTGAATTTAACATTTCGTTTAAGATGAAGCTGCTAGTTTCCTTTTTTTGGTATCGAAATACTTTCCTTTCTGCTATCGACACACCGTTTTACGCACGTTCCTTGTAGTTCCTTGATCTACATCGTATCCTTTTTTTTCTTTGTGTGTGTCTGTGTGCTATCGAACAAAAGCTGCACTGGGAAGCGGATGTATGTGCAGTGCTTTCCGCGGGGTCTTGTCTCTTTACTTGCTGTGAAGAGCAGCCGTCTCCAGACCGGGTGCGTCCTTCTTGGCGATACCCGACAGTAGCTTCTTGATTTCGGCAATCGCCTTGCCCGGATTCAAACCCTTCGGACACGTTCGGGTGCAGTTCATAATCGTATGGCACCGGTACACACTGAACGGGTCCTTTAGATTGTCCAACCGGGCGGCAGTGCTTTCGTCACGCGAATCGATAATCCAGCGGTAAGCCTGCATTAGCACCGCCGGTCCAAGGTACTTATCACCGTTCCACCAATAGGACGGACAGGACGTGGAACAACACGCGCACAGAATGCACTCATACAGACCGTCCAGCTTGGCACGATCATCCACCGACTGGAGGTACTGGGCATCACCCTTCTTTTCGGAGCTTTCGTTCCTGCAAAGACACAGTGTGCGATGAGAGTTAGGTCAGTAGTTACTAGGCCATCGGAGGGTCGAAGCTGATAAGCAGCACACATACTTGCGCTGTAACCAAGGCTGAATCGAACGGTATTGGTTGTAAAAGTTGTTCATATCTGGCACCAGATCCTTTACCACGTACATATGCGGTAGAGGGTAGATTTTGGTCGGTTTATCCAAGTTGTCCGCATCGATTTTGCTGATGCAGGCTAGCGTATTGGTGCCACCGATGTTCATGGCACAGGAACCACAGATACCTTCACGGCACGATCGTCGGAACGTCAGCGTGGGGTCCATTTCGTTCTTGATCTTAATTAGTGCATCCAGCACCATCGGCCCGCAGGCGCTCAGGTCGACCTCATACGTCTGTTTGCGAAAGAAATAAAACGATAAATGTTGCCATTGCATAACATTCTACGTGTGTCTTTGTCTTGGCTCACCTGATTGTACGGTTTCTGCTCGGGCTGATCCGGATTCCAGCGGTAAATCTGGAACTTTTTAACTTTCTTAGCAGCAGCATTATTGGCAGCAGCCAGGTGAATGTTTCTGATCTAAAACGAAGCAAAAGAAAAACCGAATCCACGGCACGGTTAACATTAATTCAAAATCGTTTCCAGTGCTAACTTGATCGCGCGTTGGCCTTGTTGACCTACACGGTGGCGTGGCGTAGCGTATGCATGAATGGTAGACAGAGAAGGCCGACAAGGCAATTGGCGTGTACGAGGCAATAAAATTTGCTGAATTAATTTGCGTCACACTCGGTTAGTGGCCGCGTGCCGATCGTGATAATTTGCAGCACAAATTGAGAAAGAAAAGGGAATGGCGACGAAAACAGGTCTGGCGCATTCCAGATTCCACGCAAGCTGTAATCAATTAGTGGTGAGACGTGTTGACCCGTGATCACCTTTCATCCGCACAGCCATCACTTTCCTTCGGGTGCCGTCCCGTGTTGGCGCCAAGCCAGGGAAGCGATAAGGTTGCCCATGGTTCGGGTTTACGATGAAAAAGGAATTGACAGATTGGTGACCCCGAGAAATATTTTCTACGATTCCATCAAAACACTGCTGGAACCATTTTTAAAAGCTTCGTGCTTTCGAAATTATCACACTTTGCACGGTAGACGTTATATAATGGCACACTAATTTAACACGGAGACAATGTTGGTGTGTTTTGGTACGTGCGTCAGCATCCGACTTATCCCAGGGGCTTATGGGTACGTTTGTTAAATCCATCCACTCCACCAGCAGGTCGTTCTAACTACGATATTTCTGGAAGGAAAACCTGCCAACAAAACCCGCCAAGGGGGTTAATGGCATTACCTGGCCGAACGTTCCGCGGCAGGCTAGCAGAAACTTGAGATCCGCAGCAATTACGGCCATCGCTTTAGCTGCGAAGGTTTTTCCTTGCACACAACGCACACACGAAAACACACAACGAAACGGAGCTTAGGAAGCGTTCGAAGATTGTTTTGATTTCGACGGGCGGCGACGAATTCCGCGATTTTCCGCTGGCACGAAGATCCTGACCGATTTGTGTTGCCCAAATTTGTGAAATAAGAGGGCACAAAAAAGTGCAACAAATCAAGAAACGTTTTTTTTTTCGTTTCGTTAAAAGATGGATCTGTTTGACATTGGTTTCGTTGAGTGGTAGTTCCAGTTGACGCGTTTTTCGTTAAATGTGAAATAGTTTTGACGAATTCGTTAAAAGAAAATCCTGTTTCAAATGTTTCGTTAAACATCATTAGACCGTTATTTGTTCGTGCTAAGTGCGGGAAAATACCGAACTATTATAAATATTAAATAGAAATCTTTATAGATCTGAAGAAAACAAACAAGTTAGATGCAGAATGCCTTGATTTGAGCAATAAACGAAAAAAGGTTTATTTAACAATGTAAAATCTTCGAATGTTTATAAGGCGATAGTAAAACCTTCTTCTTGAAAAGAGAAAATATTTGAAAATACTTTATTATTTCATGTCCAATGTATGGCGCAATCATATTCGCCGCTTCTCCATACTACACTCATACACACACACACTCACAAAGACACCATCTCCCACGGCGCGCGCTCACAGTGCTGGACAATTTTATTTCCCATCTACCGTTTTGTTTTAGAATAATATTTCTACTTTTGTTCAACTACTATTTCTGTATGCTTAGTGGTTTTAATGGTTTAATGTCTTCATGCCTCAAACGGGCAATCTAGTAGGCGTGTAAGTGGCGTAGAGAGTAAGAACTTTTTTATCGATGGAATCTTGTTAAATTGTTAAATTCATAGCTACAAAGTATGATACAGAAATGGTTTTTTTTTTTGGGGGTGTTGGGGTTCATATTTTGAATCGTGTAATGAGCAGTATTTCTGTCCCATTTTTAAACCCATTGTACCATTTGTTCATTCGCGCTGTACTCGCTTTATACGATAGTAGTACAGTGGTGTACTATGTACTAAAAAAATAGTTAGTCAATAGTTCTGTTAGTCTAGCTTGATTATGAAAATGGTTGGCTAACTTTCTCCATCACCACAGACTGTTAAGATGAGAAAGTCGTATTACACTTCCTAGCATTACCAATTCCTATTCAGAAGGATAACCACATTTAAGTACCGACCACCTACCCTACGTGCGTCAATAATCGTCGGAATGCAATTGTTCCCGCATGGCTAAACACTCTAATAAACGTTCTCCAACAAACAGATCAACTAGCGGTGTAGAAAAAGGACTGTTCGTTTCCTCTGATCCTTCCAAGAGAGGAGGTGAGAGCGAGGAACGATTACCTCAACGTCTTATTCGCTAAGTAAATGGAACATGCACTGTTAGTGTTACTGATAGTGTATTTTTAGTACAATTAAGTGACCGTTCTATCTGTCTGCTGCTTCGCGATTTAACCTTCTCATCCGTTTCCGCATACAGGTGGAGACCGTTATTTTTTTTCATTTAGAATGTGTCTTCTTTTCGTATGACTTCCAAATGTACAGCACATAACACATACACATTAATTACATTTAGTTTTACGTTTTTTCACTACTGTTTTTGCACACTACGCACAATGGCTACCGGGGTTATTATTTTTTCACTTCTAGCGAGTCGTCACCGTCCACCTTGTTCCAGGCAAAAAAAAAGGATCCATAAAAGCTAGGCGAAAGGCCGGGTGGAAGAATGAAATGTAATGCTAACCGTGCACAGCACAAGGATCGTGCCGGAACGAGCTGAAAGAGCCACATTTTTTTGAGTGTGGTTTAAACAAGTACAACATTGTCCGCGACATGACGAGTGTGACGCGTGTAACCATTCTGTTTGATGTGGTAAATAACTGCGTTTGTTATCGATACTAAGCGATAGTTCGCCAAACATAAAGATCCATCTGACGCCCTATATTTCTTCACTACAAATAACGACTTCAGCCCACCGTTATGTGCAGGTACCCGCTCCCATCCCTCCCGCTAATTGTTCTGCTGCTAATTCTTGTTTGGCTTTCAAATTGGAGTTAACCTTACAGTTTTCTTTGCCGTTTCGTTTGATATCTCCTTGTGTGTTTGTGTCGGTGTTTTTTGTTTGTTTGTTTGGTTTAGGCATACATACACATTGGTGTGAGCTTTAGTATGAGTTTTTAGTAAAACAATAATAAGAAAAACCCAATTCAGCAATGACTTTAGAGTAAATTACTAATGCGCTACACTCTGGCGAATTGCGAATACACTGCATAACCAATAAATGAGTGTTTCCAGTAGACTAGGATTATAACTATGTGCGTTGCTGTAAAAAAAAACAACCAAAATGAAACTCTCCATTAATATTGTTAGACGCGTGTGCCAGGTGGTGATAGTGTTCGAAATGTTGTATGTTATACTAGGGATGTTCTACCCCATTTGAATGATTGTCGATAAAGACGCTAACATTTGTGGCATTATCTTAATTCTTCATGTTTTTTTTGAGTTTGTTTGTTTGTTTGTTTGTTTGTTTGTTACAACACTTAACCTCAGCCCTGTCCGTTTGCTCTCATTCACATTGTTTCATTCACAGATATATCTCTTGTTTGTCCTATCTATCGCCCTCACTATCAATCGAAGTATTTAGTCTCAGCAAAAAGGTACAGTAGTGAAACATGCGTTGTGTTCACGTGTTGTGAATTTTTAAGAGTTCCCTACAGCTAAACAACACCCTTTCAGGAAATAATCACCATTGTTGTTGCTTACATTCAATTCAAAGGTTCGCTTTTGTATGTTTTGTTTTATGCTCTATCGTTAGGTGCAAACGTGAAACAGTGGCAGGCTCGCCTGCAGAACATCGATATAAACGTTTATTACACACTGTTCCTCTACTAGGTGACATTTATATTTGATCGCCCCAATGTTTATTAACGTCTTGCTACGGGATGTCCGTTCGAGGTTGGTGGAACGAAACTGTATTCAATTGGGGGTTTTCATCACACACATCACACACTGTACGAAACATGATTGTCTTATTGAGAGTTGGTTTACGGGGGGGGGGGGCAAAAAAGAAGTCATTAATGAACGTTCGAACCCAGTTCATTGTTGAGCATTACACACTACCAACGGAAACAAATAGTAACTGCTGCTGTTTATCTTCGTTTAACTGCTTTAGAACATCTCTCTTTCTCACTCTCCTTTCCTGTTATCTTGTGTTCTCTCTTTCTGTATTTATAATCACTATTAGTACCTTCTTTGACATTTTAACGATCATTTAGCTGCTACACGATCGGTTCCTCGCTACACTATTTACGTAAGATCACATTCACATTGAAACGATTTGTGTTTTTTTTTTTGCTATTTATGAACTCTCGCGTTCTTCGTCACACAAAAGGTGGAGTGCAGAATCGAAAAACCGGAGGTGGGCATTTATCAAACATAAGTGGTGATTGGTGAAGCGATTTGGTTTGGTTTGAAACCCAGTTAGCGAGAGAAGAGGTGTTCCGGTGTTTGTTTGGTAAAGGTTTTTTGTTTAGGTCGTATTTACTCTGCCTTCCTCCAATTATACATCCAATACTGTGAAGATCTACGTTTGGTTTTGTATTTTTGTAAGCTAGGCGATGTGTTACTATTTCCATTACACTATTCATTTGGGTTTTTTTCTTGTTTTGTTTTTGCACATCGACGGAATATTGTTGTCTATTCTATCGGTTACATTTTATTATATTTGTTTGGAAAGATTGTCGGCTAATCACATGGAGATGCGTATGTTCGTTATGTTTTTGTTTCTCTTTTCCTCTCTTTTGTTCGGATGCTAGTAGTGTGTGTGTGTGTGTGGGGAGGATGGGATATTTTCCATTAGTGGATATAAAGTTGCATTTGGGGTTTTCTTACAAGCTAACAACACATTTACGCTAACAAAGACATGTCGTGGGGCTGGTTATTTTGATCTGCAAAATAAAGACCCATTTCTTGAGCCACCGTTTGCTAATACTGATTTGTGAAGAAGTGAAGGAGCTATAGCTAAAAGGGAGAGGGGAAAGAAAAACAGTAGGAAATGGATTTCCAGCTTTGGACCAGCCAAAGATTTCCATTCACAGTTTTAGCAGGGACTTCATTAGGAGCAGTATCGAGTAAATTTGCGCAGCACTGTGTAAATATACGCATAAGTAACCTCACTGACCCTCACTTGTAAATAGCATTTCTGTTTTCCTTTTTCTTTTGAAAAATAGTTTAGTTTTAGCGTTTCGTGTGTTTCTTATCCTTAACATGCACTTGATATTGACATTTGGCAAACATTTTGTCGTGTAAGATATTTTATGTGCTAATATTTGGTCGCGAAAAAAAACACAAATGGATGCTTGACGAAACGCAGCTAAACTTAGTACGAAGCAAAATGGAAGCCAGAATAGAATGTGTCGTGATTGCAGAATTGCAAGATATGTCAACTAAAAACATGCGTCTATTTTCACTACTTTAACATTCGGTGGATTTTTTGTGAGGTGGCGCTCTAAGACTGGCATGTTGCATCATGCATCAAACAGAGCGTCGCCTAAGTAAACGCATTTGCTGTGGCACATACTACGCACTACAAGGAAACCTTTCCGAAACATCGCACACACACATTCAAGGGAGCTGATGGGAGGAAAATGTTTTATAAAGAGTGTGTTTTTTTTTCCATCGTACATATATTCCAAAGGACATAAAAAATGTCCAAGAAACATGCGCCATTTTTTTCCATAACTCCACGGCATGCTGAGATGAGCTGACTTAGCGGTTGTGCATTGAGTTTAATAAGTGCATCTTGCAGACTGTTGGTTGGCATTTACATCAGCCGGACAGAAAGATAGAATAGAATAGAGACAGACAAAACAAGAAAACGATTACAATACTTTAACGCCGAGATGTTTATTCAACGAGAGAAAAAAAGGCTAAAAACAATAACACAACTTAAATACTGCGTTACAACATAGTTACGAAACATGTCAGACAGGAAGTGGTAGTGTTGGGTACTGTTAAAACACAAACATTTGCTTCGGTAAGAGGTTAGACACAAAAGCATATTGAGATGAATTTATCCGCTTCAAACGAAACGATTAGATCCAAAATTGCAACAGATTTCATAGAGAGAGAAAGAGAGAAGGAGAAAAAAAAACGATACGATCGGAAGTTGTGGGAATGGAATTAATAAATACTTTCAACAAGCACTTCACATTGGAGTGCATTCCATTGGGAATGGTATCTTACTAGCGTACTTTGCGCAACGAACAACGAAACCCAACAAAATGTATCCCGCTGGCTGCTAATTGGGTAATTGGGCGTCCTTTTGTGTGCCTGTGTTCCCAGCATATCCTGTGGAACCGGGAATGTGACAAACCTTCGGTGAGTGTCGCTCGCTGTGCTTCGGCCCATTCACTCCAATCACTCAGCAGCTCGACGGTGGATGGGGTTTGGTCTCTCGGTACCAGCTTGACCAGAACGGGTTCCATCCTGACCTGGGAATGGGTGGGTGGGTGTTTTCACAACTGCTAACGATCGTTTGCTACCGTCGGACCAGGCGGACATGGTGGGTGGCGTTTGACTGCCCGCCTTAAGATCGACGCGGTTCCACCTTTTGTGACATCGAGTTGAGCACTCTTTGGTTATCGATCGTCCGGAAGCAGCGGATGTAGTTGCGGATTTCGTTCTCGTTTTTCGGCGACGGTGGATCGAGCACTGTTTTGGGCAAAACGGGAACGGAAAGTGGTAAGTAAAAACCCACGCGCGCGTGTGTGTGTGTCCAACAGTGCGAAACAGGACGCAGGATGCTTACCAAGATGGCGTGATCGACAGAAGCGTACCGCACGCATCGTTTGGGCCATCATGTGCATCTTTTCGAAGTTTACCAACCCGTCCAGGCTGGTTTTGTTGCCCTCGTGGGCGAACGTCATGTCCTTGAGCAGCAGTGGCATAAAGGGTATAACTGGGGGTTGTAGCTTTCCCACCGACATGCTAAAGATAGAGAAGAAATTAATATTAATACCTAGAAGTGGAGCCCCCAGTGTGGGTCTACCTCCCTTTAGAAAAAACACCTTCAAACGATTTCATTTTAGTGTTCCTAACACGTTCTGCCATTTTTTTTTTTGGTAACGAATACGAAGAACTCGTACAAGAGAACTCGCCACCCTCGGGTAAACCTAGTTAACAATTCTCATTGGCCCACGGGCTTTTGATTCCCTTTTTTCTTCCACGAAAAAGTCAAACTGATAACGATCCTTGGCTGGGAAGTGTTTGATTTCTTCACGACCCCCCCCCCCCCCCCCCCCCCCTTGACGGGGTGCGAAGAGATTGACTCCTCCCAATCGCTAAGCTGAAAAGTCAAAATACCGTGTCGGTACGTGTCGGTGGCGGGGAGAAGAAAAAAAACTTTTGCCTAACGAACTTTTTCCAATTTTCAACCTCCAATGTGGGTGTATCGATTGTGGGCAAGCAGGTGGGTTTCGCCATATTTCTTTTATGCGCCATCATAACCACCGGAAGTCAATCCATCGACAGCCGTGTTGAAAGTTACACCCAAAACCTCCTTATGTGATAGAAGAGCTTTTGCTGCCCAAACGTTCCCGTTCCTCCAAATTTTTGGTGATGGGGAGTTTGATGATTGTGATCAATTTTCTAACACTGGCACAAAAAAGGTGAGTTCCATCGTCTGGCGGTCTGAAAAGCTGAACGTTCCCTCCTCACCAACCCAGTGGATGTCACTGCCGGGGTCGTTGGGGTACGGTGGTTCAAATCCCATCGGCGGAAGTGTTATTTAAACTTCTGATGAGACACCTTTTACGAGATTTTCGGTCGGCAAGATTAAGCTATTATCACATGATCGCTGTGTGGCCGTGCTCGCATCAGGTGTGTTCGTGTGCCGTGCACATTGCTCGGGTGGGTGTTGTGGTTGGCGATAGACACCGTGGTACACACCGTCGAAGGAACGACACTCGACACTCCCCATGGCAGGAGACACCGAGTGGAGAGGATTTAATTTGATTTTCAATCTTTGCCTCTTAACTGGATTTGGGAACGGACGACCGAAGTCTTACGATAGATGAAGGAGAAGGAGGAGGAGGAGAACTCCCGTACGACCGTACGAGATCGGAATGAAGTTCTAGTCAGAAGTGTGAGAAATCACTCCACATCGCGAATCCTTGTGCTTCCGAAAGCTTTGCTTACCGAACAACGAGCAGATTCAAATATGTCTTCGCTTCTCGACCTAATCCCGCACCGAGTGTGTGTGTGTGTGTGTGGAAAATCCTGCTCGATTTTCCAATCACCCCTTTAAGAATGGAAAAAACGGCACATACGATGGAGTCTCCTGTTGCTCCGCGCGACTGGGGCGGTTCAATTCATCAAACTGACACCCAGTAGAATTCGTTTCGGTCACGGCAATAGAAAAGGACGTTTTGGGAAGTGGGATTGATAGTGCGTGGTATGGTGGAACGTGGCACAGCACAGCGAGAAGGAATAGCGTAGCGAAAAGGCACGTAAACAAGAACGAATTGATTTTCGCACGACACGAACACGCGGTTCCGCTGTCAGTTCTTCGGAAGCCATCCGGCTTGGGGATGGTGGTGCGCTGATGGTTTGTGGAGAATCGAAGAACCCCCACACAAGATTAGACCATCAGCGGGAATGGATGGCTGTGGTGTTGTTTTAAGGGGACTGCTCGTAACGGGTGAGATCTTTATCGGAATTAAATTATTTGAAACCAAGACATTTTATATGTGGGACTTGAAAGTTACGTCTCAATATCCAACTCCGTGTGTGGGAGAGTTTCACATGACGACAGCCATAAATCTTCTAACCGCCTACCACGGCCCCGGGGGTCACTTACCGATAAGCACGATGGTTACGGCTTGGATCAATCAGTGCCTCGTACTCGGTGAACAGCTTCCGGAACTTGGACGGTAGTTTGTCCCACGTCATCGATAGCCGCGAGACGGCCGTATTCGAGAGACCCATCACGATGGCGAAGAATGCGTTCAGGTTCTGATACTCCTTGCAGCTGAAACGGGACGGCGGGACAGTGAGTACCAGTTTCTGGACGTTGGGACTCTTCTCGATGCTACTTACAATGCCGCTAGTTTGATGAACTTTTTCACCAGTGACATCCGTTTGGTGAGATTCGTCGTTGATACGATTTCCGTCACTACCCAGTACTGTATCTCGTTGAATCGTCTGATAAATACGTCCAGATTTGAGGTGATCTACAGAAATAAAATAGAGACTGGAAATTTAATTTCTTTCAAGGATTTAAATCTGAATTAAAGAGTTTGAATAAAGATTTCACTCTTTAGAATCTCTTTAACTTGTAAACATATCAACAATTTTAAGTAAGCGACCAGGAAGACGGGGTGGGTGCAACGACCTTCAAGTCATGATTTAAATCATGAGTCAACTCGCGATTTAACGCTTCACGGCGACCATCAACTCATTTTAATCGTTGTTTGTGGGATATTGTGTCCATTCCCGAGTTAACACAAGAGTCGTGAGATGAATGTCGGCATGAAGAGTTAAATCTCGAGTTCACTCACGCAACAGTTCGCCCATGTTTAAATCGTGAGTTGAAGGTCACTGTGAAGAATTAAATCACGAGTTAACGCACACAAGAGTTAAATAGTGATTTAAATCTTGAGTTAAAGATTAAATCCCACCACAAAGAGTTAAATCCCGAGTTAACACTTTTAAGATCTCATAATTCTTGATTTCAATCGTCAGTTGAAGGTCGCCGTGATGAGTTAAATCCTGAGTCAACTCACACAGCAGTTTACTAATGTTTAAATCGTGAATTAATGGTCACTGTGAAGAGTGAAATCCACAGTTAACTCACACAAGAGTTAAATAGTGATTTAAATCTTGAGTTTAAGGTCACCGAAAAGAATTACATTTTAAATGTTTTGAATGATTTATTTTAATGATTTTATTCCGTTGCGTATGACTTAAATAGCAAAGAGTTATAAATACTCTTCTGGAAGATTTAAATTAACTCACTCACTAAAATGATTAAAAATCAGTCATTAATTCTGCATCATTGTGCACATCCGTAAAGAAAATGTTAAAAACATAAACTGTTGCAAAGAATGAAAGCTCCCTCGTGTTTAAGATGACCACCGTCAAAACCAATTCTCGCCCGCACTACGCCCATCCAATTAGTGAAAGCAGAGAAAAATGGATGTAGGAGTCTCCGAACCCGAACCGGCGAATGTCATTGCTCTTCCTCCTTGTCATCGCTAAAGCACCCAAGCCCAACACCCACGGAACAAAGCAAGGGCAGGTCTTTGTCGAAGAACGGTCGTCTTACGAAATATTTTCAATTTCAGCTTTTGGTGGCTTCCGCCTGCACACCCAAGAATTCGTGGAAGTTCTCGTGTTGTTCCCCGAAGGGAACCATTCTTTCCCTCGTTGTCGGTCAATAGGCGAGCCCAATTAAATGCGGAAACCAACGCGGGAAAGCGAACGACGCTAGCAAGGAAAAAGGAAAGCGCTTCAAAAATACAGTACTTATTTCGATCCGATCCAATTTCTATTACGACGCCCAGCAAAAGGCAGCTTCAGGTCAGGTCGTAGGGGGAAAACTGCCGAACACATTAGAGAAAAAGCTAAAAGGTGCATACCGGGTCGGTTTTCGCCCTGCGCACTGCCCAATGCCATACGCGAATCGAAAAGCACAGTAATGATTGTAATGAAGCTTTTATTGGCTTCGTTTGCTGAAAACAGGGGGCGGCGGCGTGGCATTTTATTTGATTTGTGGGTCGATTGGTTCAATGAACGGCCAGAAAAGGTAAACAATGCCCGTGTTTTTTCGGGGCGAAATGTTTCTATCCTGCACGAGGAGTTGGTGGCATAGAACTGTCGCTTGTCTTAATCGAGGAGCAAGATGAGGTGCCATCCAACATTTTTTGATGTGTTAGGATAAAATGGTTGAATAGAACACCACGCAATCGTCTGCTCGAAAGTGGGAGTAATTAAGCGATTACTGGTAATTATGTTTACTTTACAAACATCAACCTCATCCGAACGACTAACCACATTCAAATTCCGCTCCTGCATTTTTCTTGACAGCTTCTGTAACCGCACAAGGACGCGTTAAGGTTGCTGGAGTTGTTGGAATTTTTTGGCATCGCGCTTTAATTCGCTTTCTTAGACATTCGCTCGATCAACGTGTTTGGAAAACGCTAAATACAGCCACAAACAGAAAAATAAACACGGAAAAAACGCACACACAAAACACTAAGCCACTTCTTGCGCACTCGCCCACTCGAACCCCGAAGCGGGTTTGAGTTTTCCTCCGCAAATGAAGTCTTCGCTGGAGTCGTTTCCTGGAGATCTCTGTTTCACTTCTCACGTACCGCGAGTTTGCAGCTTCCACACCTGCAGTAAGCTTATCGCCCACTTCTAGCGGGGAAGACACCCCCCCCCCCCCCCTGGTTTGTTGAGTGGAATTTCGAGAGTTAATATTAATGGTAAAGTTTTGTCGGTAAAGCGGCTTACTTTCACGCCTCACCTGCCTGCTTTTCACGGGCGAAGCGGATGGAGAAAATGAAGGAATGAAGGAATTTTGCACACCTTTTCCACGCGTCGGTGTTGAGTGAAAGCGTATGAGTTTGTCTTTGGCATCAGCGTTTGTTTCACCGCAGACGGATGCGACGATAAGATAAACAAATTTGCACCGAAGAGAAACAATCAACTTGACAAAAAAACGGAAAAAAACGATTCCAAACATAGCTGAAAGCCGTAAAGTTACTGTTTCGTTTGTTGCTTTTCTTACAGGTTTTGATTTGACAATTTCCTTCTTTCCATACCTTTAAACTGAATGGAAAAGCTCTAGTAAATATTCACATAAGAAAATTCAATAAGGAATTTCCAATCAATAACTAAATATTTGATGAATCTTTTGCGAAGAGTCAATAATTTAAATCTTTTACTGTAAGTCATTCAGATCAGGAGTCGATTCTCAAAAGATTCATGAATCCCCATATATTTATGAATCCCCAAGATTCATGACACCTCAAAGATTCATGAATCTCTTTGGAAACCTGATTTTATAATTTCCATAGTTTTTGCTACTGAAATAGGCATTTCTGTACAGATATAATAAGTTGTACAACTGCTGTTGAATAGAACAGTTTGAACAAAGGTTATTTTAGTATTATTTTTATGAATACTAATTTTGTGTAACTGTAGAATTTAACAGGTTTTAATTATGTGATACACAATAATATTTATCATTTTTGTTTCTGTAATAATCAAAGCTTCCAAAACTAAGAATTAATTCTTTAAGCTTAATCATATCGTTAACGAACGCAGACGAGGGGCAGGGTGTGTGTGGCATGTACTAATTAAACAACATGTAAACAGTTGCTCGCAAGAAATCAGCTTCACCCAATCGAATGCTAATACTGGTAATATCTATTGCATCCGTCTAAGAAAAACTTATTCCAGAAGCAAAAAGAATAAAAATTATCTTTAAATCATGCTTCTGGAGCGATTCATGAATCTTTGATGATTCGTAATTATTAGAAGATTCATGAATCTTTAGAAAAAAGATTCAGATTCATTAATTCATTTAGGTTCATGAATTTAAGACTGTTTTACCCAACACCAGTAGGAACATAATATTTCAGAGGGTGCGCCTGGTTGTTTTTTAAGGAAGTAATGTTTTCTTATTATATTTTTATTTAAACAGTATCAATGAAGTGTAAAACAATAACTTTTAGTATAAAAAAAATGAAACCCCACTGAGGGAAATCAATCCACAGATAAATCCAGATATGGAGCAAACTCCTTATAGTGGAGCCACATGACCGTGTACGAGTAAATTCCAGTTGTGACTATGAATAGAATGCTTACCCACACAACTGCACTTACATAAGGAAACTTTTTAAATGAATTACAGAATTTAAATCCAATTTACTAACAAAAGCTCAACAATACGTCACCTTTAAGATGCAATTAAAGTTCAAGCTAAGTTTAAGCTGAAGCATAATAATGCATGCCCATCTTCATAATCTTATCGCCCCCCCCCCTCAGCGAGTTCTTATCTCAATCGCAGCAAAACATACGCGCCCGTAGCTGTAAGCTTTACCAACAACAACAAAAAAAACCAACAGTCGCACAACACAATGCACAAGGCAGTGAGCGGTGAGCTTTTTCTAAAATGGCGCTTCAGCCACCGTTCTCGGTCACGTTGCGCGTAAACAAAACGATGCACCGCACACGTAACGGGTGCAGCGTAACACACACACAGCCGTTGCGCTTGTGACTCAGCGCAACTTTGCAGCCGAATATGGAAAGCGAAAACCGGGGGGTGGGCGGGGCGAGTGGTAATGCATCACACAGAACACGTTTCTGCTGTGCTCGTCGCTTGCTTCGATCCAGCATCGCATCTGCAGGCATCTCCACTGCTCCAAACGGCAAATCGGCGGCTCGCAAACACGCACACTACGATCGGGCTGCTGGTGCACTGGTGCACTTTGTCAAGGTCAGCTTCATCCCCCCCCCTCCCCCGCCACCCCCTGCGACGGGATGGGGGGGGGGTAGTGTGAGGGGTGAGTTTGTTGCAGTGTCACGGCACCGATGAGATGTTTAGTTGCACGGCTGTGGGAGTGGCAAGTGGGGCAGGAGGTGGAACCGTGCCCTTCACTTCGCCCGCCCGGGGCTGCCGTCCGCATTGTGTGGCCAAGCACCAAGCACGTGTGTTGCTGGTGTTCGTGGTGCGTGGTGCCCGATTCTAATGCGTTGCGCGATGCAGCAAAGCGACGGCTGGGTGTCGTCAGCGGTGGTGGTGGTGTTGGTGTAGTAGTACACGAGCGTAGTACACTGCGCCTGGAGAAGATATCACACACATCACAGGGCCCGGGGTCGGGGTTTAGAACGCGCGCGCTCGTACATTCTCGCTGCACTGTGTGTGCGCGCGGCAAAAACCCCGGCGGGGATGCATTGGCCGCGCGTCTCGTGCAGCTCGCCGCTCGCGGTGTGTCTCTCGCGGCCCGTTTCGCAAAACGCGCCGATTAGGGGAGATGCGATGATCGATACGAAATGTGGCTGAGTTAGTGTTTAGCGTTGGCTGTCGCGAATCACTTGCAGCATTGTGCAACGGCTCGTTACCGAGGAAGACGATCTTGCGCTCCCAACTGTGTACGCGGTGCGTGTGTTGCGGGCGGACCATTCTGCCCAAGTGTACCACGCGCGGTGGTCGTTCTCCCTTTCACAGCTGGATGGAGCTGCCGGAATGTGTGAGTTGTGGACGCGTCTCTTCTCGGGTGAAACGAGATGTTTGGCAGCGCAAGTTTGGGCTAGTTCTAAGTGCAGTTCATATCGTCGGTACGGGGGTTGGCCTCGCGCTGGCGAAGGACCAAGGTCAAAGAAGTGCTCGAAACGACGGGTTTGCTCATGTGTGCGCGTGTGGTGGTGAAGTGTGGTGAAGTGTTCTTGGCACACCCGAACGTGCGGGGCATGGCGTTATCAGTTGGTACCAGGAAATGGTGCAAGTGCGACAAGACAACACAAACTCACCCATTGTGAGTTCGGATCGCAAACGGATACAAGGTTGAGCGACATGTGGCCGAATAGCACATCTTCCCTCCGCCGTCGGTGGTGTCTTCTCTCAAACGTAGGGCTACCACCCTACGCAAACTAGCACACGGATAGCCTGAGTCTGAGTCTCCCAGTGCCGCATCTCGTTTTTTAAATTCAATTCTATTCTAACACACCACTGCGGACGGCTGCAGGGCAAGAGAATCTTGTAGGAATAATTACACCCCGTCTCACTGCAATCCGCACCCCCCCCCCTATTGTCCACCCCAACCCGTTGGGAAGGCACCAAGAAGGCATGCGAAGGTAAAAATGGCACGTGTCCCTACCCCGACTCCGGCCACCCCCCCCGCGGCATTGTTCTGGGAGCGCTTGAGGTTTAGAACCTTTCCCACCTTCGCCTTTTGTTTCTCCATCGATATGTGTGTGTGTGTGTGTACAGCGCCATCATGGCGATCCGTGACCATGTGACTTTTCCCAAGATATCGGTTACTGGAGCTCGCTGGGAATCGTTGGGGAAAATGAATCTGTTTGAGTTAGGAGAAAAGCGGGGTGGTGTGGGGGGGGGGGGGGGGGGGTAAAAATCACCCCTCACCCCGCATCACACGATCGTGCGTGTTAAGTGGTTTGCAACGGGGTGGCGTTCTTGTGATGCATGCTATCACTAGATAAGGTTCTTCTGATGCCGTTCCGTTTTTTTTTTCCTTTTGCGGCGCGACGCGAGTGCATCCCGTCCGTTGGTGGTTGTCCGTCCGATTCGCATGACACCGGACACCCCCCCTGAGACGGGTGTACCCGATTACATAAGTGCAACGAGACCAGCGCCTCACGGTCAAGACGCGTGGAGCCGTGTGAGGTTTAGAATTTAGTTCTTGTTCTCCGACATGATTCCCTTCGTGCCATCATCCCACAACTCCCCGTTCCCTCTCTCTCTCTCTTGCTCTCTTTCTGTTAGTATGTGTGGTAGTGTTTCTGGTTTACTGATGATGGCGCGACTGCAAACAGCGACGACGTTGGCGATGACAGAACAGGCGAGCCGCTTGTGTTGCCGCAGCGTTTTGCAAAGAACTATGTCAAGGCATTCTTTTGCCGCAAATGGTGAAGCCAAACGTACGCGTACGTGTGATACATACAGAGCGAAAGAGAGCGAGAGAGAGAGAGAGAAAGAGAGAGCGGGAGCGCCGCGCGTTTGGTGTGCAGTTGCGGTACACACACTCGATCGTAGCCGATCATTAGCGAGATAGTGCGATGGGTTTGGTTTGTGGAATACTAATGCACGATCGATCTTGTGCTGACCTGTGCGGGACGTAGATGGAAAAGCGTACGGCCGTTGTTCTAAAAGAAGAAAGTGGCACATCCTTTGCGTACGTGATGAAAGGACAACTAGATCACATCTCCATGCTGATCGCTTTAGTGTTCCGCGAGTTTTCGGTCTCTCTCTTTCGCTCACTCTCCCTCCCTCTCTCTCGCTCTAGAACATAAAACCATCGTGTGACATTTACGCTTTGCCGACTACCAAACATGGATGTTGCACCGTCCATGGTGCAGCGTTCCGGCGATAAGCTGATAGTGCGGCGGGTGGTGAGCGGCGAACGGGTGCACCTTAGCGAACCGAAGCCCACCGTCCAGTCGGACGACGGTGAGTCCACCGATCGGCAGCTCGACGGTTGGCGCCGGTTTTCCACCGATGCGTCCCCCGCGCTCACCAGCTACGACGATCAGCTTACCGACGGCGAAGGAACGCAACCGGGGCCCTCGAGCGAAGCGGACGACCAGCACGAACCGCAGCTGCCGCAGTGCAAGATCAAGCGCAACTATTCGTGCAGCCGGTGTACTTACTTCACGCAGAACCCGCGCAAATATTTAACCCACCTGCGCGACACGCACGGTGAGAAGATCGTGATCAATGAGTGCAAGCGATGTCTGTACGCGTCCCGCCACTACCAGAAGCTGGTGCGGCACATGAAGATGGTGCACGGATCGGTGGACGGTATCCGGAAGTCGGCGTTCGGGTCGAGCCGGCGGCGCGTGCAGAAAGCTTACGGCCAGATACACCACGGACCGGTGGTACCGGGCGGGTCGTCGAAACTATCGCGTGCGGAAGCAACGCAGCTGACCACCGCGTACGTGCAGCAGTTGGTGGCGTCCGGGTTGCCGAAGTTGCTGGAGGAGATTGAAAAATCTGCCGCCGGAGCATCGCTTGCAGGTGAGTTGCCACGGATAGGAGATCTCTCAGAACTCGGTAAAAACGATACGCTTTCATTGCAGCAGCGACCTATTCCCGCGACAATCAAATGATCAAGGTGGAGATGGATCAGTTAAAGCAATCGATGCCATATTCCGCTGATGAGGTAAGATACCGTCTGTACTTCGGTTCGCCTAAATGGCCTCTCTTCGCTGATGAGTGTCTTCTACCTCCCATTCCAGACCGTCCAAGAGGCTAGCGAGAGTCCCAGAGATGATGCGATAGAGTCGTCGGAAGACGTGATTCCACTGTCCAAGAAACGATCCCGACCAATACCCAAACTTATCCCACTGAATATGTCCATTTCCGGTGCGTCTGCATCTACGCCCACGAAGTCGGCGACCCAAAAGTTTGTGAAACCGATACCACTGTCCGCGCTGAGGGCGGACACCGGTGACAATGAGCGGGCCGGCGACGAGTATCCGCTTAGCTTAACGAAGCACCAACCTCAGCCATCCATGACGAGCGCACAGGAGCACACGGCGACCAAATGTATGTACTGCGAGCTGTCATTTAAACCGGTGGAAGCGCTGGCCAACCACATGAAGCTGGCGCACCGGGACGATCTGATAGCGTCCCTGTTGGCGAACACGTTCGAGGAGACACCCGCGGACACCGCCAAGCAGGTCCCGCGTCTGAGCGAGGCAGAACGTACGGCAAACGAGCTGTGGAAGCGACTGCTGGAGTGTAGTGCCGAAACCGTTCATGCCAGTAAAAGTGCGGATTACGGTAGTGGCGGCAGTAGGGAAGCGCGTCCCGGTTCCATCTCCAACGACGAAACGGACGACGACAACCGGGAGGAACACCAGTCACAGACGTACTGCGGTGTGGAGACGGCACCGGGCTACGGTGAGGTAACGAACCGACTGCCAACAATCGATCCCGGCGGCGCTGGTGGTGCTGGTACTGGTGGTGGCGTCGGTGGACTGATGAAGAAAGTCTTCAAATGTCCGCACTGCTCGTTTTGGGCATCAACGGCGTCCCGCTTTCACGTGCACATCGTTGGCCACCTGAACAAAAAACCGTTCGAGTGTTCGCTGTGTGCGTATCGGTCGAACTGGCGCTGGGACATCACGAAGCACATACGCCTGAAGACGATACGGGACCCGAACCACAAAAATGCGGGCGTACTGATGAACGACGAGACGGGCCGAAGGAACTACACCAAGTACAACAAATACATCGCACTTATGCAGATCACGGACAAGTAGCGAAGGGGGGCTGAAGGCTGAAGAGGGGAGGAGGGAATTGAGATGGACAGCTAAAGCGATTGATGGATGTTAATATAGGATCTCTTGCGTTTGAAGCCATGTACGACGTCCGGGACGTGTAATCCTTTTATCTCCGTCTGCTTCCGTGCGCGGCCAGTAGTCTTTGAAATAGTGTCCCTGGCGCTGGTGATACATGAGGCTAGAGAAGATGGGGATGGAAGTCGTAACCAGCTTACTGCCCGGGAAGATGGAAAAGACACACAACACCACTGCAGAACGGATCGTCCTGCAAAACGGGATCGCTTTACGAACTTCTGGCAGCCAGAATATGTCTCGTGGTACTCGCTTGTGGGAAGGACTTGAACCGATCTGGGTGAATGTTTTTTTTTTTTGGCTGGTAATATTATTCCAAATTTACATTATTGGATGTAAAGCACTTCCTGTGCAACACAAGCGGTAATATATTGCATTCCCTCCAGTGTCAAGTTCAACATCGTTCAACCGAAAAGTCTAAAGCTCTATGCTGGCGTTCGGCGGCCGAGCCGGTTCCCAGACACGCAATCAATTCTGCGAAACATTCTCAACTCGCTCGGATGAACATGACGACCTGTACTTCGGTCGAAACATGTCCGTACTTTCCGGCGTCTGTACTTTGGGGAAAATGCCGGGACCTTCCCGCCCTTGCTTTTGTGTGAACCGTGAAATTTGAATGTGATGTTTGAGCGACTTTTACAGTGGACCTGCCCGTATCCGCCCCTGTTTTCTTCCCATCGCAACACCATCCCATTCCTTCTACCCACCGATATCAAAATCCGTCCCTTACAGAGCACATTCCGGTTGGGGACAGCCGGACGGACAGGTTGTTGACATTTTTTTTTTCTTCTGTTCTTCTGTTTAGTATGATTGTTTTGGACATCGTTTCCAGCGCTTCGCATTACACCAATCGTTACCAGTAAAATGCGCTTTATTAGAGTAATCATTTTGAAGGTGCGCTGTCATCAGATACAGCCACCGGGGCATACGGTATTTAGACGGTTAGAGACACGGACAGAACATGCGGAAGTACACTTACACAACAACTTTTAATACTACCCCATATAATGCACCGTTCGGCAATATGGTTGCGTACCCATCCGATCAGACAGGTTGAATAGGAATTCCAGTGTAAGACAGCTGAGAGGCATTATCACAATTAAACAATAATTGCTCTAGGAAGGTTGGGAAGAATCTCATTCTTAATTTATACACGATTTGCTATGATAGTTTTAATCAAGCTCTTTTTTTTAACATTATATGGGTACAACACTAAAAATATAAATATTATTGAGGAGTTTAAACATTCGGCGTGTTATTCTATAAAGAACATCCGAAAAAAAAGAGTTCTAGAGAAACGTGCCCAATAGATACTTGATTTTGTGGAGGAAAATTGCATAAATTTAGGCGGTGTGTGATCAACATTATTAACTGATACTACGGAAACTAACTGAGGTTATGATCAGCAGCAACCTAAAGGGTAAGTCGAAGATAAACTGAAGATATGAATTTTGCACAAAGGCATGTTGAGCGAAATAATGTAGTTCTTAACACTCAACAGAGCCACGATGAAGCATGATTGTATACATTTAGGCGCTGCGCACCCACAATGTAACCCAGCAGAACTACGGCAGAAGAAAATAATACTAATGCTCAAAATGCCACAATAAATGGAATGGAAAAAGTACCTATTGCCATAAGCTATTGTTACCTTTATCAGCAGTAGTGATGTGAATTTCGTACCGAACCTACTAGGATCGTTGCGTTCCTTCCGCGGAACGATCGAACCCTAGGTGCATAAAATTGCACAAAGTAGGTTTTTTTTGCATCTACATGTCTTGTTCGTCTTTATATTATTAGAAGATTACAATTTTAACGAAATTAATGTTGCTCATAGCTTTAGTGGAATGTAAGAATCGCTTCAATGATCTTTTACATTATGTTGTGAATTATGATCCTGTGTGGAATGGGTTTTCTCTAAAACTGGACAGATATCTACTGAAGGACAAAATAGATTGTCGCCTAAGGTACTTTAATAAAATGTGCTTAAAATATAACTTATGTTTATAAGATCACTTGACATTCCAATCATTTCCTTATATTTGCAGTTTGTTTTTTTAATGATGATTTTAATGATTTTTTTCAGAACTCTGTTAATAAAATTATCGTCTATAGTAGCAAAAAACACAAAATAACAAATTTTCATCCAAAACTCTGTTTGTTAATCAAAAAACTGTAAATGAATTATACTAATATGCGTAATGATGGTAGCGAATGTGTAAAAATCCAATCACATAGGATTATTTTAATTTTTTCGTCAAAGTGAGTTCAACGAACCTACTAGGTTCGTTTCGTTCCTTGAAGAAAAGCACCAGGTACTGTTCCGTTGAACTAAAAATGGAACATTCCCATCACTAAGAAGCAGTAACTCTTGCAATAGCGTCATCTTCACCTTCAATGAGCAGCATATAATTGGCAGAACAACATTTGTCCCATCCCAACCTCCCTAGAAGGTTGAAACATTTCTTTCGGCCATTTTCATTAGCGTAATAGGTTCGAATATCGTCTGTATTGCGCGGTGAAAGCTTTTCTTCATTCGCCGTTCCCCGTTGCAAAAAGGTTATTACAGTTGGTACACTCAAGTACTGCACCGTGGACTGGTACAGTCTGATGAAAGAAATGCCATTCGGAGTCGCTGTATTTTTTTTCGACCACTTTTAATTCGGGAGGTGCTTTTGTGGAAAGTTCTCACTGGGCAATCTGGTGGAAAGTTTCCGAAGTGGAGACGCTTGGCATCAACTATTACCTCACCGTCACCGTCAAGCAGTTTTTGCCTGTTGAGATTTTCCGAACTTCAATCGACAGTTCGCATATCGCATTCGTTGATTACCTTAATGCTTCACGTCAGCTAAAGTGAATGCAATAAATCCACCAGGTGGTGGAAGCGGTCCGTGCGCTCCCGACCGCACACAGACAGAACCATGCAAATGCACCGAACGTTCTGCAATGTGCCATGGAAAGCATGGAAAGCAAAGCAATAATTCACTTCCCAAGTGCAATTCACGCCCGGCTGTCAGTGGCAGTGGGTGCTTACCGGTTGCAGCTGGTTCGGTTGCTTTCTTCTGTTGTTTGGTCTTTGGCAGAGGAAAAGAAGACCCCTGCCTTACCGTTTCCCGAATGGAGTAAAACGTATATCTGTACATTTATTTGTAGCTTAACGCAAGCACAAGCCAGCGCACGGAATGATTTCTTATCCGGATATCATTTTTCACAACCCACCCACCCGCTCCTTACAGCAGGCGAAACCGGGTTAAGCTGTCTCGTGTGCTCGAGTGATTTCAGCAGATGGAAAACAGCACCGATAGAGAACTGCCGGGCTGGTAAGGTTGGCTGGAGATCAACTTACCTTATTGAAATGATGTCGCCCGAAGGTATGGTACAGCAGTTCGTACTCGTGCACAGCCCAGAAGAGATCCCAGTCGAACAGTGTCATATGATAGGCGACGTCCTTGGTTGATAATGCTTCAAAGTCTACGTCCGGTGCTTCGGTCGGTACTTCCTGCTCGGGCAGCGGTGTCTACAGCCGGGGAGCATACCAATTAGCAACGGTTCTTTAAGCAGCGGAACCACAGCAGCCCAAAGCTTACCAGCGCATCCAGATGGTCCTTGGGTGAGACGAAAATTCGTCCATTCAAGCTGAGTGCGGTCGGTACGCTGACATCGTTGTCCTTAAACACGACACGCTCGCCGCTCGATTTCACCTCGACCAGCAGCAAATCCTCCGGCAGTCGGGCGATCTGGAGCTTATCGGCGGCACAGGCCTTTATTACCTCGGCCGTGGTGGCCATCGGGAAGCGCAGGGTACAGTACGTATGATCGGCGCAGTACACACGGAAAATTACTGCAATGGGGAAGGGGAATGCGTAGATGTAGACGTAAAGAAGGTTTTTTTTTGTTGATCGGATGGTGATTGATCATTTCTTCCCGTTCCCGTAGTAACCTTGGGAAAGTTACTCGCTAAGGACGGGAAATGGGCAATCGAAAGGAAATAATTGCTCATATATATATATTTAGGAGCTAGCAGGAAGGGAATGTCGGAATGAAGGTAAGAAAATTAATTACTATCGTCATCCGGGCGTATAACAGTCTTTGAGTGTGTGTTGCCACTGAACAGGCAGATTGGCTGTCCGTTGGGTGGGAGCTTCCATTTCTGGGTCGCGTTCATCTGACGGTCCTCCTGTTGCAGCGATCGATTTATCCAGTAAAGAACCAGAACGAGAGAGAAAGGGAGAGAGAGAGAGTGTGTGTAAACGAGACGGACAAGATGAAGATTTATTTTAAAGCGGCCGGCTGTACGCCGGTGACGGTACGGAGACACACTCACCTGATATCGGGATAATTGCGTTAGCACGTGATGTATGATACTTGCTTCCTCCTGCAGTGCCGGTTCCGCCTCAACGTCCGTAGCGAGCTCCTGCAAATATAGAAAAAAAGCGGACGAAGGTAAATCAGTGCCCCATTCGGTAATGATGAGAAAATAATGCAATTTCAGCCACCACGGGCGGGTGATGATGTGAGGGGATCGGAAATTAGAAGAAAAAAGCGGTACGCCATGGGAGACGCAAGCCGTCATCAGGCCGGACACGATCCGTGCCTCCGAGATGACAGCACATCCGGACAATTCCATCCAGCGGCTAACCGGCGTCGGGCGAAAGCGCGAGAGACCCTGCGGGTGTTTTTTGTCCTTCGAGGAAGTTCTTTGCTTCCGGCACATTATTGGAGAGTGTGACATTTGTTGTTCTGCTGGTGTGCCCACAGTGTGAGCAATGCTGGAGATGGCGGTAAGTGATCTGGAGCGTGTCATGTGGGGGGTTTTCCTTTTCTGTTTTTTTTGGCTTCGATGGGTTAAGGTGTCAATCAATCAGGGAAATTATACTCTTCGTTAGGCGTGATTGTATCAATCGGGGTGGAAAATGTCATAAAATTGGCCCCAATAACTGTGCTTCGTGGAAATACATCACATCACTGAGGTTATAAGCCTTTAAGCCAAGTTGTGTCATGGCGTACATCGAAACGCCTGAAGTTATGCACTTTGCGTGATTAAGCCCTGTTGCACTTTGCGTAGTTGTATTTGTATATTTTTCCAACTCTATTTAAGTGTTTCGATAAAATTTCCACCTTACCTCTATGAATTCTACTGCCAGCGGATCGTCGAACACGGCATGCCGAACGGCTAGCACCCACCGTTGAATGAACTGCACCACGCGCCGTTTGCTGGTTAGGAAATATTCTTGATCCTCTTCACTAGCCTGCCGCAGGTCAATGTCCGCATCGGCATGATAGTTGGCGGCCAGCTCGTCAATCAGCAGCGGTGTCGGCATGAAGACGATGTGCGTCAACAGGAAATCATCCAGGAACGGATCATTTGGTCCCGCTTGACCGCCGAGCCGGGTCTCGAGCAGGTGTTCGAGCATTTTCTGAGGCGTACCCGACATGACAGTGTACCTTGAGGACGGAAACGGGGAGAAGAACGGAGACAGGAAGAAAAAAATAAAAGAGCACATGAACATGGCGGATATGAACCGTTGTCTACTGTGTTGTCTTCGATTTGTTTCCATGTCCAGCTAAAAGTCGTCCCACCAGTGGCTCAATGGGATGCGTTACGAAGTTGTATGGTAGTAAACAAATTTTCCTAATTAAACTTGTACCCACCCCGAAAAAAAACCCCCCCGGAACGGCAAGTTTAAAATGAAACACCGTACAAAGAAAGCAAAAGGCCAGGATAAAAGCAAGATAGCCAACAAGCGTCATCGCGGGGGTGGAAGAATTTCTTTGCGACTGCAACCCCCGGCAGACTTTCTCGCCGGGTTCTGTTTGGGCAGACATTCGACAAGAAGCTGAAGCTCTAGAGATAAACCAGATTGTTGCTAAACGAGCTGTAGTTAAATGCGACCGATGGTACAAGCGACAGAGGTCGGTAAACCTCCTTCTCCGGCAAAAAAAAAGAGCTTAATTAGCTAAATGTTTGCTTCATGCTATCTCCGCTACGGTCAAGATGGAGGGCTACTTGGTGAAAAGGATAATTAGTTCCCCAAGGATTGTGGGCATTTGTAGAATGTGGGGCTTATCTTGACGGGCTTTTTTCGTTGAAGCTGCTGCTTTCCATTAAAGGTTGGGGTTTTATGTACATTTGTTTCGTTGCAGGGTATTTTTTTGCAAATGAAGCAGACAAGCAGATGGCTAGTCATAGGTAAGGTGTAAAGGTTCATTTGGAGGGTGGCAAATATTTGCTTAATATTCATCGGATATGAGCTTATTAGAATAAATTCCCATCCTATTTAGATTTACAATGTTGCCTACAACTTATACCGCCCAAATTGTAGCTCCCAAAGTTTAATTATTATTAACGAATGACATAATATACAACCGATACTATCTCGTATCAGACCATTTTTGTGAGAATTTTAAACCCCTTTAAAGACTCAAATCTTAAACCAAAACATAACAAACTAATAGAAACTAAAGTATGTTGTATTATTCTGCATATTGCATACTTCTAGGCGCTTTCCTACGTAGTTTACCACCGAGCGCCAGAAGCTATGCAATTAGCAATGCAAATCAACGGTGTTTTGATTTCATCAACAACTGGTTAGCTTCTACTTAAGCTGAGCACTAATGAATAAGCTCCCCTTAAAAAAAAAACATGTTAATCTACAATCGATGCCGGTACGAAATTAACCAATAAATGTAAGCCATACTTGAATGCCGAGTATCCTCGCTGTTTGGCAACCCGTTCCAGTATTAGTACGTCCTTTCCATGTTCCTGTAGCCGTAGCGTGTTCGCTTCCACATCGCGCAGGATACGATTGAAGTGTTCCTTGTCCACGCGCAGCAGAAGACAGTTGTTCTCCTTCAGCACGATCGTGGCCGCCCTGAGACGCGTGTATCATTAGGCAGTAGTTGTTATATGGTGCGTATTGGTTACCCCGGAAAAACAAATTAATTAAACCCAGTTAAACGTGTGGTGCCGATATTGTTAGGTAGCCAAACGGGAGCGTCACAGTGTGGGATGAGTGTGTGCGAAATCCAATCCGAAAGGTAAAGCGGTAGAAAGATAAGAGATAAAGGTATTGCGTTAACATCATTAGCTCGGCACGTTAGTGCGCTATGCACGGGGGTTACGTGGAGGAGCGTTAGCTGCTATTTCTAGGTTGGAGAATGGAAGAAACACTACGCAATAAAAAAAATCGACTAAGATGCTAATTTATGGCAATCAATTCCCACTCACCTGGGTGCGTCGTTGATGAGTGCCAGCTTTCCAAAGTCATCTCCCTCCTTGAGCGTTGCAACCGTTCCCTTACCGTGGATAACTACGTCGACAGAACCTTTCAACAGGATGTACCATGATCGTCCTTCGTCACCTTGGTTGAACACTGAAGCACGGAACGGAGAAACAAAACGATAAGTCATACGAAAAGGCACCCAAATTATCTCAGCAGAGTGAGCTGTTGAAATTGATCTGCATTATGAGAAGATTGTGGGATCCTCTTCCTTTGACTATGCTGCCACTCTCGAATTCTCCTCGGTAATTAAGTTAAGCCTCAATAAGAAGGGCCATGTATGGCTGCTAATGACACCATGTTTGCGAATGCTAAATGCCACGCTAATGATGCGAATAGTTACGAATGAACCCCACGGGTGGAACTAGCACTAATTTCACTGCAACATAAAAACTTTCGCATACGAGGAAGTTCCACCACATGCATGAAGGAGTTTGATGTGAGTTTGACGTGTTGTGTGTACAACAGTGGCAGGGATATCTCACTCGTCATCAGTACATTTCAACAACCCCGAAGAAAGTAGCCGTACCATTACCACCCTCCGTGAGTCCTTGCCATGACGGCTGTGGTTGAATTTCACGCAGGGTGGAGGAAATTTATGACATTCCGTGGCGTAGAATAATTTATAGTTTCATAAGTCGCGCAACAGTACCAAGAGCGGCAGATTGTCACATGCAAGCCCCATACAGAGCTTGAGCTCGTACAGCGGAAAGGAAAGTCCAAGTGTGCCCGCGCAAAAGACACGGGAGCGGAGCGTAATAAATGCGGCCCGAGGTCGGACTAGTCGGATTGCCAACGGTACCGATCGGGGAACTGGTACGAATGCGTACACGTCGGGCGGTTTTAATTAATGGGGAATGTTTTCATGTGAACTATTAAATTTATTCACTTCCGCCGGACGTGCAGGTTGTGTGATGTGCGACTTTTGCTGTTGCGCAGTGTGATGATGCTTCTTTGGCAAGCTGCAACGATGTTTATTTCAGCTAGTTATGAATGTTCTAGTAATTAATATTTCTATGGTATTTAATGTGTAATAAAATGTTGAAAATTACATTTCATTACATCTGGCTAAACTATCATTAACTATCAACAATTAAGCTTAAAAGAATTTGGTTCAATACGGAAAGCGCCTAAAAGTATGCAATCTGTAAGCAAATTACGCTTTACCGCTAGACCGTGCTTCTGCAAAATTTCAAACAGTTCATAACATAATTAACGGTTTGGATCCATGATACTCTCCAAGCTGATGGACAAAACTTAACTTTTTTACACAAAATATATCTAAAACAATAAAGTTTGAATCAAAAGAAGGGAACCTGTGTAATATTGGACACATGGAGATGAAAACTTTGCTGACAATTTATGCGGATTCTACGTGATGTAGTTGTTAATATATTTAAATAACCTCCAGAATTGAGAGGTCTTCTCTTTTTTGATAATTTGAATGTAAATTTCGTTTCCCATGCTATTATTTTTACCCAAATCCGAAACACATTTTTAAAGCGCTGAATGTTTGAAATATCCTTTTTATCCCTTTTTTCCGGGCGTAAAGTGTCTGTTAGTTTTGCGATAAAGTCGATGATGATGGTTTTAGAATTCTAAACCAAGGGATATGGATCCTTCCTTTTTTTTGGCAACTTTCTCTTTCTCTTTACGGCCAAAAGCAAAAGTTTTAACAAGGTCGAACCCTAGAAAAAAAAAATACAGCCAATGAATAATGATGAATGTCTCTCCTATACATTCCTCTTAACCTTTCGATCCGATCTGCTGAACTGCGCCAGAAGTTCGGCACAACTCGTCCCACCGGGACCGGGTTTTTGGCTACAAAACGTTGCAACCGATTCCTGGTCTAACGGGGGGGTGGAGAGGCGGTTAGGGGCTTACCAAAGTCAAGTCAGCTTCCCGAGGGATGAGAGGCGCGCGTCGACATAATGATTGATGGATGTTCGTAGCAGAGAACCCACCACCGTGGGTAGAAGTAATATGTTGAAAAAGTGCCGCTTTACAAAATGGTGATATGTTGAGCAGAAGGCACCAGATGGTTGGAGCTATTCGTTCACCTTTTGCCGTTTGTGTTAAGTTGTACAGCACAAACAGTATGTTAATCATGATAGGCAATTATCCAGGATGTTAGGATACCTTCGCCCGTTTAAGTTAACTAAACTCTTGAAAAATACAACACCCTTTGTCAATAGTGTCGTCTCTTTTGCAGTACAGAAAGCGTCTAGCACGCTGCCATACAGACAAATATGGTACCCAATGAGGTGGAAAATTAAAATATCAATTCCAACCCTCTGCATGTGTCGCGCGCGCGCCAAAGTCGTAAGGATCTGTACCGTGTTTGGGTTGTTGCAAATGTACATGGGACAGTCGGCACCCAGAAGACAGTTGGGCGGCAGAGGGAAACAATGTCATTAGTCGAGCACAAATACTATTCTAGCCGAAACGGTTCAGCTCCCGTTCGTACGGTGGGCAAAGTTCTCCGGGAGGACAGCTTACAGAAACGTTCTACTACTTACATACGGTGCCGGCATGTGCGTGTGCTTCGAAGACGATAATGGAGGCCAGCTCCCGCTTGATGGAGGTTGACAGGTGGGACAGGGCGGCGATATGAAGCAGCTCCTCATAAACTAGCTCCAGCTCTTCCTGCGTGCGTTCGTGCGATCTGTGAGAAAAAGGACGGTAGACAGGTCGGAAATAGTTTTGCAGCGTCCGGAGGTTGATTATGTGCAGCGAAACGTTTGAAAGAATGTGCAAATGGTTGGTTCATTTGCAAGTATAATACCGCTTTTGGGCGGGATGAAGATCGCTCAGGTACTGCCAAAACATACTCTATTTAATTTTCTAATTAAGGACGGTTACAATTAACAATTCAACATCCAGCATACAGTTAAGCTAACCTTCATCGTACGCCTCCGTGCAGGTCTTATTCCCGACCCACATCCCAGCACTACCAACAAACTCATCAAAACGGAATCTCGGTAAAGTTCTTGCCCTGTTTTTATCGTACCGGGAACTTGAGGGCACTTTATAACCATCCCGAAAATCAAAACCAAACGCTTGATCCCGCATTTTCCAGTTCCCACCTCAAAGTGGGAGTTTTAATTTACGTAAAATATTTGCACTATTTAAGCGGTGTACACTACACACACACACACATTTCTACTACGCAAATGTTTGTGCTGCTTGGGCATTCGTCTGGTCACACGATCAAAGTGAGTGAGGGCCAGCATTTAATAAGGAGCGAATGCCGGAGGCCGTCATAAAGTTTCTAGCACAACTTCAATTTCTGCCAATTAGCGATTTGTGTGGAAAAGTTTACAATCATACGAAAAGCAATTCATTAAAATTAATTGAGCGTTTTGCTGTGCGCGGGTATGACCAAGCATTTGGAAATGAAAGTATGATATTTCTATGACGAGAGTGAGGGCAGCATTAGAGTAATGAAATTTAATTGATATGATTGGTAATTTTCACTTCACTTTCTAGGTAAAAATCATCTGATGCACGCTTTTCATCAGCATTTTTAAAATGACATGAAAAAATTAAGAAGGGCTGTAACTAGCGTACTATACTAACTTCATATGAAATACGTTCTTGTATTACGAAAAGAGCATGAGCAAATTGCATAATGTTAGGCGCAATTAAGCCCATTTTAAAATACACATCCCAAATATAATAAATAAATCGCATTTGAATACAAGTTGCCTACATTTAGGCGCCTTATAAATATTGTTTTTCCTTTTACATACTCATTGTGCAAATTGCATTAGCTAATTTTCTTTCTTAGCGAAATTCCTAGCGAAATTCTATTAGCGAAATAAAATATCTATCTTTATATTTTATTCCAAAAAAGCCTTGTTTCTTTAGACCACATGGAATACCAATTGTCAGATTTCGGCTGTTTACATATCGGCGGATTCAAGAATTAAGATAACAAATGAAATTGGAGAAATTAGAAATTGGATTAAATTACTTACAAACTAAGTACAAGTATTTGTGATCGGTAAACACGATTTTTACAGCATTTGTTTACCATTTTACAAAGAAATGTATTTCACAGGGTTTTACAATAGATATGATATGAAGATCCCAACTTACTGAATAGCGTAAACGAATAAGATAAACGGGGGTATTGATAGTGAAACACAAAACACTTTACTAAATTACAAAAACTGCATAGTGAATTGCGTACACAATTTAGTGAATGCCAAATCGGCCAAGCTGTTTACGTACATGCCGGATTCAAGAGCTGAAATATAACTACACTATTTTGCGAAATTGTAAACAAGTGAAGTACAGGGAAAAAAGGGATTAAAAATTATGTTCAAAAATGACAAATACTTGGCGCTGGTTTTGAACTAATTTAATCCTGAAACATATCATTTTATATTTCAATTGCTGCATCCATCGATATGTAAACCAACGGATTTAGTAAATAGTGCACGCTTATCCTGGTTTAGCGATTCAGTAAAGTTTCTTGTGTTTCACAATCAATTTCACCGTGAATCTTATTTGTTTGGAAGATTCAGTAAGTAGTGCCCGCTATACCAAATCTATTGCAAAACCCTGTAAAGACGATTATTTGCGAAAGATTCATCTTGCGAAGGGGGTATTCTTGCACAGGCGTATTGTCTGACTCACGATCATAATTTACAGTCAGCAGAAAATGTATTATCGACAAGATGGTATAACTTGTGCAAAACTCAATGATGAAACATATTTTCAATGATGCATAAAACCGATACACCAGCTCACTGTCAAGCCATTCGCCCACCCTTTACGATGCTTTTATCCCCGGGAAGATAGTTTTTACAGCGCATCCAACTCACGCTGTTCGTTCCTTCACTGGTTGTGGAGTAACATAATATAACATTCGATAGAGCTATCGGGAAACTGTGTTGTAAAAATACCGCCTGCCTTCCTTTTGCCACCCATCTCACTGCTGTTCCGCTTCGCAATCGATCCCTAGCCAGTGCAAAAATTCAGTCTAAACTCCAGTCCTCGAGTTTACGCGCGTTTTTCCCACGCCTTCGCCATTGCTGGTGGCAGTGCGATGGGGCAAACAGGAAAATGCACACTAGCGGGGTAGAGTTTACGGGTTCGAAACTAGTGGTCGAAAATTGAGTTATAAAAGAACGATGAAACGAAACGGAAGTAGTTTCACCGGTGGTCGCAAAGTACGTGCCGTAATAAAATTCCCATCAACGGTACGATAAAGTAACACCGTGAAATTGTGACCCGGTAGCTGCTCAAGGCTCGAGGCTTATGCCTGCCTGATTGGGTAAGAAAAAGGGAGCTTCTTTGCTTCAGCAAGAATAAGACACGGTCGAGTAGATAAATGTATAAATAATTGCAATAGGAAATATACCGTCTCGAACATCAAGAGCACAAACGGTACATTATAATTTCAGATGCAACAGTAAACATTCGACCACCGTTCGTTGTTGTGCACCCTCGTCGTAAAGTGCCACCGACGGAATGTTAAAGCGTCCGAAAAATATGGTAAACAGGATACAGGGGAATGCAAGGGAACGAAACACATACACAGCACGGTATACGATACTTACGGTTTTCTCAAAATCATACGGAGCGTTGCATCCGGGCCGCGATGCAGTAGCGCTGGAAGTGCCTCCCGGATGTGATCGTTCGCGTGGTTAACGTCGTCGGACGTTGGCGCACCGCCAGCCGTACCGTCCTCGTCCGACTTGAAGCGATACAGAAAGCACTTGTCTTTGAACGGTTGCTCTTTTGCCACTGTCGAAATGGAGAACGTGTGTAAAGAAGTAGAACGAAATAGTTAAAATGGACGCGCACAAAGGAACGCCCGCATCCGCGTGGGTAAACGTGCAGCTTAACGCAAACGCTACGAGGAGAATGATAAAAATGCTGAAGTCACAGAATCCCGACGCGGAATGCTTGAGCACGGCGCTTGCTGACATTGGCAGTTTGCACCAGCCCGCAAGTGGATGTTGAACAAAATCTTGCAATGGATAACCCGGGTATCACTATCCTTTCCCGTGCGAGAATACCGGAAGATGCACAGTAATGACGATTTCATGTGCACCGAGTTCTTGTTTTTTTTTTGATTATTCGTTTCGTTAAGCAGCACGGGGACAGTTTAACATAACCGCAAGGCTGCTTACCGTGACACAGGACACCTTCCTCGAGCAGCGCCTGCCACATACCGGCTGCCTGCGTTCGCGTGTGCACGATCGGTGAGAGATTCAGCAACCATTCGACCAGCTCCGTGCCGGGCGCACATTTCCTTATGAATTTTCCACCCACCTAAAGGGGAGAGGTTCGCGCAAAAGAAAACCAAAAGGTACAATAAGTAACGATAACGAATTCGGGCTCTGTTGTGCTGCTACAGCTGCTATTACTATCACCGCATGCGAGCGGTGTTTTTTTTTTTTGCGAGGTGTTTTTGTAGCATTAAACGTGTTGCGTGTTTGGATCATATCATGTACACACACAGCCCATAGCACTATAATAGATTGGACCCGTGGGATCTGTTCGGGTTATGTGAGGGTGGTTCACGTATTATTTACCTTTCGGTCCTTTAAACAGCTTGTATTGTCTGACACTAGAAGAGTCCGGAGAGCCCAACCCATGCGGGACATTGCGGGGCTTGGTATCTGTGAAGGGAAGGAAAATAAATGAGTGATGATTAATTAGCAAAAATAAAATACGAAAAGTGAGCCTTTGGAGGTTTAGAATCGGAGAAAATTAAATACACCACATATGAGCTTCGCTGTTAATTCATCAAATTTAATAGATAACGCCAGAAAGTATGCAATCCGCAGTGCTTGCAAGGCATATTATGGACTTTAAAGTGGAGTTTTACAAAAAATGACATAAAATAAAAAAAAATCATCTTGTTTATTCAATAGAAAGATAATGCTTCAACAGATGACGCCTAAATGTATACAATCCGCAGTGCTTGTATAGCTTGTTATGGACTTTAAAGTGGAGTTAGACAAAAAATGTCACAAATCAAAAACATATCATCAATTTTGTTACACATCTTATAAAAACTCTATAATCAGTCCTAACTGTGAGAAATTAAAACAATTTCAAAGACGATTGCATACTTTTAGGCGTCAAGACAAGACAACAAGACAAAGCGAAGTTATGCAAAACGGCTTTGTTTATCTGATTTGAACATTTTTCAAAACGATTTTACACTCAAACTACCATTAATAATTCGCAACTAAACCAGCATTGATAATTTGTCATGTTTATCTTTGTTTTCTATGTGATAACATGGAATTCATTGTCAAATACCCAAATAATACCCACATAAGGAGAGATGTTCTATGATAAATATGGGTCATGCGTATAGAACTAACTGATACAATCGGCATTGGACCGGTGATGTTCAAGAGCCTCAAATGGTTCAGCCTTTTGTTTATAGCATTCTATCGCTTCCTAAGCAGACTCGGTGGAACAATTTTGCCAACATTTTGCCAGTTGAAAACGGTTCAGACACGAACCTGTAGCGAAATGGAAGTCACTATCCGGGCAGATGGAAAAAAGGCTTAGACAGAAAAGCACAACCACAACAATCACTAAAACAATAACGTTTACACTTTGCTCCACCGTACGATTGGGTTATCTGCCATCCTCCCCAAACCGTGAGGGAAACAAATTTGCATATTTTAAAGAGCATGTGCACGGAAGCGGTGCGGTAAACGTATGTTTAAACAAGCGTAGAAACATTATGCACACGGCCAATGCACGAACGATAGAGATGAAAGGTAAGCAATCAAACCAACAAAATGAAGTGATCCAACGAAAAGGAGAAACTTGGACACATATACACACACAAACATGAACTACACAGTTCAACCCCTCGGTCCTTCCACACTAGACGAGCTAAAAGGGTGTTTTTTTTCTCCGCTTCCTGGCTGGCATATCCGGACGGTCGTTTCGCTTTTACGAGACGGCCATAAAAGGAACCGAAATGAACGTTAATTGTGTTTAATGTGGTGTGCAAAAGTTTTACCACCAAGTTTTTGTTTTATGGAACTGGCATTGCCTTTGTGGGTTTCATCGAGGGACAGAGAGAGAGAGAGAGAGAGAGAGAGAGAGAGAGAGAGAGAGAGCGACCGAAAGGATAGCCGTGGTTTTGGGGCAACCGTTTTTTGATGAGTGAGTTTTCATTGGAACGAAGCCCATGATTTACTGTGTGATTTTGAAAACAATTTGTGGGTCTGGTACTGGTATGTGGGATTTGGTTGGATTTGTTGGTCAAAACAGTGGTCAGACACACACTGGTTGGGAAGTATGGCCCAAATTAGGCGGGTACACGGGTTCGCCTTTAAAGCGAATCAGAACTTTAAAGCTTTAATTAACCTTTAAAGTAAAAAATCCGGAACAACTTAGCGCCTAAATGTATGCAATGAATAATAAAAATGAGTAATATTAATTTTCCTCGTATTACGAATGTAAATCGTGCACTAAAGAGTGCTCCATCCCCGCAAACAATTGTGTTCCTTTCATCCCGATTTTGGAACCGTGTTTTCGTTGCTTCACATCATTTACATATCAGAATTGAATTATGTTATCGCTAATGAGACGATAGCGTCAGTGTTTAGTTCACGCTTAAAGCTGACGTGTTGATTTTAAACTTTTGCCTTTTTGACTAAGCAAAACGCGTCCACCTTACCGCGGTTGCAGTGACGTGAGGGGAGGCAAGGATAATCTACGATCAAACCATGATTCTGGGCTTTGTGTTACGGGTGTTAGGAACCGTTTGTTGAAAAGGCGAAAGTTTTGACCAAGCCCCGACGGTGGTACGGTCGTGGTATGGTGGAACTTCTAGGCAACAAGTCAATGTTCCGCGTCCTCACTAGTACGCAACGCCACCAACCCACCCGGTACCCGGTGTGTGGTGGGCACGGATTGATAAAGGGGAAAACTTTCCCATCGATAAGTTCGGCAAAGTGCCTTTCGCCGAACTGCTTCGTGGACGGTGGTGCGTTTGCGGTGGTTAATGGAAAAAAGCTTGTGGAAGTGGGAAGAATTAATACACGCAAAATGCAAGTCTTCCGGCAAAGGCAAGGAAGGGATCCAACAGTGAAGTGGATTAATTGAAAATTCAATCACGCAGCTCGGGCGAAATGGTGTAAAAGTTAGTACGAGCGCGCGCGAAAGGTTATATTTTATCAATTCCTATTCACGTTATGATGCGAATATTTTCACCACGCAGTTCCACCATGTGGGCGGGGGGTGGAGGGGGTTTTCTCGGAACCGGTGCGCAGTGATTGTGTTTGCTGGGTGAAGACAAACTTTTGATCCGTTCACCGCTATTTCCGGTTGCATCCTGCTCTAGCGGCCTGCTGGGAAGCTCGCTTCGGTATGGATTCTTTCCTTACATCCTGATGTCCTGATCCGGCTGGAAGATAGTTGAAATGCAAATCTGAACGATTAAATATTGATCGACATCCATTAGGGGTCAGTCGTCAGTGAAGCAAACCGAAAGGCTGCCGTAGGCGGGCACAGCAGGAATGGGCAAAACGAGATTCCGGTTCATAATCACTGAAGAGGAAGGAGTATATAAGGACCTCTCGCCGTCGTCAGCCATCGTGAGATGTGAGCTACCGACCTAACTAACTCCGGACGGTCCGACCTCCAATTGGATCGGATCGGTTGAAAGGACTTTTTTTGCCTCCACAGCGTCATTAGTCAGTCCATTCGATCGGAATCCTTCGGGAACGGGTATTTGTGGTTACCAAGTCATTCTTGCGGTGCTGATACGCTAGATCTCCGGAATGCTAGACGAAACATGTCACCGCTGGGACTAGAAGGGCAAATAATAATGCCGCAGCACGGCAACGAGATGCTTGCAAGAGCATCGTCAGCAAGGCGTTTTTTTTTTGAATCCCTCATTGAGTACGGTGAAGGCGACCGATTAGATGAAACCATCCCATCAGCAGCACCTCGTAAAAAGCTTCCACCCGATAGCAGAAGAACCCAATCCCTAAACCCCGCACCCCCAATGGTGGACTGCAGTCGATGTGATTTTATCATTTTAATTGGTTTTCGATTGCACTCAATTGATAACTGCATTCGGCAGGAGAGTTCATCGATGTACCGATGGTAAGCATGGACGGGGCCAGGAGCAAACCTGCTGCATCGTTTATTTATACCCACAGCGTTCCAACCCGATGTCTGGTGCAGAACAAACATTATTGAGACGACACGAACGAATGGACTAATTGGTTTCTACGGGTTTTATCTTACCGTGGCCAGTACACATGTATTTGGTATGTTTGGATAAAGGCATCATATGGGTTTAGGGGTTATTTCAAGATGCTCCGATTACTCGTTTTGTACATGGTCGGTTGAATCGCGACGCCTAAAAGTATGCAATTCATGGCGTAAATGATTTTTCTCCTCAATGATAAATAATGATTTCGAATCATTTTTTTGGGGGAATTTTGTCATTCATTGGGAGATATTTTCAGCACATAAAGAGAAATTTGAAATCAACAAGGGGAAACGTGCAAATGTTGAAAGGGAAGTTTAGTTTTAAAAAAACCTTTAACGAACAATCTGTCAATTGTTAAAATTTGCCGAAAAAACCTTTAACGAACTGTCAATTTGTTAAGCATTAAAGGTTGCATTGTATTCGGTTTGCTTTAATATTAACGACAAAATCTCAACCTTGAAGACTTGTAACGAACAGATTTCCACAGTCACATCTTTTGTTCTAGAACCGCTTTGGACATTTGAATTCAAAACACGAAGATTGTTTTCTTTAATGTTCAAAGGTAAGCACTTTTCCTCAAACAAAAATCAAAACACACCATCGCAACAGGTCAAAGCTTATAACTTATCTAAATATGCTAAGTCTGAGGTAACTGGATTGCTTAAATCGTATTCGTTTGCCTTGCTTTTGAATATGTTTAACTGTAACCAGAGCTGTGACCAAGCCCATAGAAATTGCTATAAATTCTGTGCCTATGTCTATCTTCAACACTTAGAGCGGTCTGAAGCGATGTCATGCAGCAACAATTATTTATCTAAACAAATTTAAGTACTAAAATAATGTCGAAATTTAAACAAACCGAAGAAAATGCAACCGAAAAAGAATGATGACAATCAATAGCTTGCTCTTCAGAGCGTTTTTAACAAAATTCCCCTGTATGTTTGCACGTTTTCCCTTGTTAATTACAAATTTCTCTCAAATATCCCCCAACTAAGAGAAAAATTCCCTCAAACGATTAAAATATTTCCTCGTATCAATTGAAAGCCTGTGAGTATACTCAATGATCTCCGCCTGAAGTTATGCAATTCGTGTAACATAACAATGTCTTTAGTATTTGCATGTGTAAAGCAAGAGCTGGAGGAGGCACTTTTGAGCTATGTCAGTCAGAATCTTATTTTTCTGGTATAAATTTAACAATACCAGTAATAGCTGCAATGCTCATACCGAAGCTTGAAACCATTTGAAGTAATCTTTATTGTTTCACGGAAACGTTTTAATTAGTTTTAGGATTGATGTTTGCATAGTCAATTCCACCGAATCCCACGCTTGGTAAAGCACACAATTAATAAATAATACAGATTCAGAGTCAGATTGAAACGAAATCGATTCGGTACACTTTTATTGACCAACATACTGTGCTGTTAAAGCCATCTGTTGCCATTTACCATCGATCAATTGTACGTAAACGTAAAACCACAACCATAAACAACACTGTGCGGTTGCATTATACTTAGTGGCTTCGGTGTTGGTGCTTTTCTATTTAAACAACCGCAACAATACAAGTGCCACAAGCTAAAACAAATTTGTAAAAATAATTAAAGCCCCCCTCCTCCCCAGTGGTTTCGCCTAATGACAAAGTGATAATTACGTGACACATTTCGTTCGCCTCAATGAGCAGAACGTGACCCTTCGCATTGGCCAGCATAAATATATGCCCTCAGTTTCCCTTTTAGTGCCGATCGTTTCTATTGTTACACCTCCCCCAAAAAAAATCCCACCTTCCCAGTTTCGCGACGAGGGAATTTTATTTCGTTGTAATATAGCGTCAAATTGTAAAATCAAACACGCACACACAGCGTGGCAAAATAAAAAAGTGGAACATGAAATGGAGCGAACCAAAAACCAACCAAACCAACCGGAAGGGGACCGTTGGGGATGGTTGCAAAAATTGCAACCGTGGCTTAAATGGTATCCCGCCGGCGAATGGCCGCACGACGACGGGAGGTTTTCATCGTGTGACCGACCGCGTCCCCACCGCAGGCGGAGAATGATGATCATGAGGATGATAATGGCGGTGGTGGAGATCGCTTCGCACACCACGACGACTGCCAGCGACGAAGACGACGATGGCCTTCGGGCAGCGGTAACCAATAAAACAATCCTGGCGATAACGGACGATGGAGCAATAATTAGCATTCGTATTATCCGCGTGCTCTGGTTTCCTGGTTTTATTACGTTACCAGTCGTTACTGCGCGGTGTCTTCTGATGCTTGGGCTGCTGGGTTCAATTTTTGGTCAATGCCTAAGGCTTCCTCGGCAAGCGTCGTCCGTGTGGGGATGCAAGATAAGGACAAAAACACTCAACGAAAGCACGGAGCAAGGAAGGAATGGAAGCAAATTTCGGAAGCTTGCTCAACATCCACTCACGCACACCAACAAACGCCGAAATGATGAAGAATGATCCCGACCGGCCGGTTCGTGCTCTTTCGCTCTTTTATAGCTTCGATCGGCTGAAGGATAACGGTCGAGGAGACGGTCGCTTTTGGGAAAAGTTTCAAAATCTGCAGTTGACAATGATTGCGGTTCGTCGGGGGCTTATCTACCGAAAGGTGTTTCCCCGTGAAGCAGTGGCCGATGATTTGATTTCCATCGATAAATGTAAAAAAAACAACAGCTCAAGCGTATAAACCGAAATCCTAAGCCACGAACTAGTGGTTAAATGTTTGCTTTTGCCTTGCAAATGGTTTCTTCAATCGCACCGCGCAAAAGGTGGAATCCTTGGCAACCGCGCAACAATATCAGCGTAATCCGTGTAACCGAAATTTATGGCACCATTTGTGAAACGGGGGGGCAATGGATAATGTTCGCCGAAACGCCGAAAGCAGCTACACGCATTTGGCCAGGTGTTATGGTAAATGTCGTTTTCCGCCTGCTGGACAATCTTCCCGCCACGCCGAACCGCGTGGCAATCGATGGAGTTTATGTGATTTTTGTGTGCCCATTTACTGGATCGTTTAAATTCCCAGGCGAGCCATTGCGAGCATCGAAAAGATTAGGTTGCGTCTTAGCGTTCCGGTTTCAGCAAGCGGCACGCTAATGCAAATGATGCGAACTTTTTCACTGCTTGCTCGACTGATAGTGGTTTTGTGTTTGTATGTATTGGATTACTGTAAGCTCCTTTAATGATCGGCAAGCGTGAAGGGGTGGAGTAAGAATTAAATTTGAACGTTGAAAGATTTTTGGAAAACCTTTGAAATTTTCATTAAATAGCGGAATGGGCATCATTAATCTTTAATTCACTTAAAAAAAACACACATTACAATTACTCAAAATTAGATAATGTGCTATGCATATTGCATACATTGAGGCTATTCGACTAGCGAGTATGCAAATCGCATGACAGAGCGCCTAAAGTTATGCAATTTTCTTTTCCTTGTATGGAATAAATAAAAAAAAGCTTGATTCAATTCCAACTAAAATGTTTGTTTTATCTACATTTTTCAATCCGCTTTATCTAACTTCCTGAAATTCTAATGCACGAGCTGCTAAATAGCGAATCAGACGGTTCCATGCGTGTGTGTTCACGAAAGCTTTTATCCCCGTGGCATCGTGAGTTCCATCGTGAGCTAAAGACCCCATTAGTACCCAATCCGGAGTCGCTGCACTGAAGCGCACTTCCGGAATCGAATGCATGCTTTTATTTTGCGTTCGCTTGGTTGTTTGTTTGCTGCATTGCATTACTTTTTTCCCGCACAGTTTCCATCATCCAACGGTTGTTTTTTTTTCCCAGGATGGGGGAAGAAAATCCCTCAATCCTGCTCGCGGCTAACAACTGTTGCTGTAGCGCAACGTGTTTTTTAATGGCCGTAAATCGGCACTTGGCTCACCGCCAGTGGGGACAGTGCCAACACTGGGCAATGGATGGATATGGCCATCCGTGGACGAAACCCACGTACGAGCTTACCTCCGTAATTGGTGCGGCAGGATTTGGATGATCCGGGCTGAGCTGCTTTTTCGTTGGCGACGGTTGCTGCTGCACGCTCGTCTGGACCGTGCTGGTCGTCTGCATGCTCTGACCAAATCCTGTTTGTGGTGAGTAAAATGATGGAGAGAAGGAGAGAAAAGTTCGCAAAGGATTAATAAACGTGTGCTCAATGTTGAAATAGTTACGTTCCATAATTCAAACCGCACCTGTAGCTCTATAAACCATGGTCAACCGTCAAGTAGGCTTTTGTTTTTAGTTAGTTGAAAACTCTCAACTGAATAGGCTGTATTAAATTAATTACGTTCAAGCACTCTGAATAAAAACTCTCAACAGGTTATGGGCCCAGCGAACCTACCAACGTGCGATAAGTTTTAGTGGTTTAAAGAAAGAAGTGAAGATTTTTCTTTTTTTTGCGAAGGTTTTGTCAGTGAAGTGCGAAAATGGCCAAAGACATCAGCTTCGACAAATTGAACGGACGAATGAACTATGCGTCCTGGAAAAGAAGATGTTATCTTTCCTGAGAACCCGTGACTTGTATAAGTGCGTATTGCCCGCTCCGAATACTGAAACGGACGAAGAAAAGCTGTCGCGTGCTGTTGGTTGGTTATTCCTAGCCTGTGAAGACCATGTTGCGCATCATTTTGGAAAAGATGATAGCCCATTGCAAATATGGGAATCACTGCGAAAAACATTTGCCGAGACCGGTATTGGTTTACATCTTCAGGCAGTGATGACGATTTCACACACGTATAGAAAGGATTGTGAATCCAATGACGACTACGTTGGAAAGATGATGGAAGCATGGCGGCGCTGTAGTGAGGTCGGCATACAATTCGAGGACAGAATAGTGGCATTATTTATGCTAGGGAACCTTGGACCTGATTATGAGTCGTTCCGGCAAGGTATTGTTGGAAGTGGTCAGCCGTTGACGGTTGAACGAATAAAGTCAGGCCTTCTAGAGTTGACGCCAGTACAGAGTAAAAGTACAGAAGTGGCGTATTACAGTGTACCACGAGAAAAGCAGATTCCTGGAAACTCCAACGACTCAAGAAAGAGTCGCGACTACAGTGACATAAAGTGTTTCGGTTGCGGTCAGAAAGGTCATTTCAAGAACAAATGTCCTAAAGACAGCGGCAACAGTGTAAAATGGCGTCCAGGCGGCAGGAGTGCAAACGTGAATAAGAAGGAACACAATGAAGCGAATTTTGCAGCAGCTTTCTCAGTCGTTTTCGGTGAACGAAACAATGATTGGTTTTTGGACAGTGGAGCTTCGCGACATATGACTCCGAAACGGGAAATATTGAACAATTTTCGGAAGATTGAAAGTCCAGGAATAACAGTTGCGGATAATCGCAAATTGAATGTGGAAGGTTGCGGAGACGCTGAACTCATTGTTAAAGGGAAGAAACTGTTGCTAAGAGACGTTTTGTATGCACCGGAATTGAAGGCAAATTTGATGTCGCTTGATATAATATCACGTACGGGTCACAAAATTGTTTTTGAAAAAGGTGTGTGCAAGGTTTTGAACCATGATAAACAATTGATAATCGAAGCAATCTCAACAAACGGAACGTTTAAAATAGATGCGAATCATGTGTTGTGTATGTTGGCTGATAAAAATACGCTGGTTGATTGGCATCGCAAAATGGGGCATTTAAGCTACGACGGTCTCAAAAGGATTGAGAAATCTGGTGCTAACGTGAAATTCTCCGATCCAAAAGAATCCATCTCCAATTGTGAAACTTGCGCGAAAGGCAAACAAGCAAGAAAAGGATTTTCGAAGAAACAGGAGGTGTTCATTAAATCGAAAGGAATTCTCGAATTAGTGCATGCAGATCTGTGTGGTCCCATGAGTACGTCATTAGGCGGTTCGAAATATTTTGCGGTTTTTGTCGACGATTTCTCGCGAAAGGTTTTTGTCTCGTTCTTAGTCGAGAAATCAGCGTTAGCTGCTGTGTTTCGAGACTTTATTGTCAGAATGGAAAATCAGACTGGAGCAAAAGTAAAACGCCTTCGAACGGACAACGGAGGGGAGTTTGTGAATGCGGAAATGGAGAAAATTTGCAAACAGTTTGGCATCATACATGAAACGACAGTGCCATATACTCCCCAGCAGAACGGTATATCCGAAAGAATGAATCGGACGATCATCGAACGAGCACGATGCATGCTTGTTGATTCCGGGGTTGATCGGAAGCTTTGGGCCGAGGCAGTAAATCATGCAGCGCATGTCATTAATCGCTCAATCAATCGTTCCTTAGGTGATTGTTGTCCTGAAGAGATTTGGACCGGCAGAAAGCCAGACCTATCTAGTTTGCGAATCTTTGGAGAGCCCGCGATGGTCCATGTACCCAAGATAAAACGTACTAAATGGGATCCAAAAGCTGTCAAAATGTTGTTTGTTGGATATATGATCACAGAGAAAAACTTCAGGTTTTATAACCAGTCGGATGGAAAAATATACGTGAGTAGAGACGCTAGTTTCTTTGAAAGAGTGTCCAACAAACAATTCGTTGTTGATACGACAGAAGATTGCGAACAGCTAAAGGCTTCAGTTGGGGTTCCGGACGTATTAAATATAAAGAAAGCGGAAACACCAAATGACTCATCAGAAGAAGAGGCAGAATTCGAAGATGCAGTTACAAGTCCAACAAACGTTCCAAGACGATCCCTTCGTAAGCCGTGTCCTATTATACGTGATGATTTTGTATCGTTTTTCACAAGAGATTGCGAATCGGGTGATCCTACGGATCGAGAGCAAGCAGCGATTGCGCATGATGCTAATTCATGGGACAATGCGATAAAGGAGGAGTTGGACTCCTTCTATAAAAACCAAACGTGGTTTTTGGTGGAACTTCCACAAGGCAGAAAGCCAATAAAAACCAAATGGGTGTTCAAACGTAAGCGTGCAGAAGATGGCTCGGTGATACGCCATAAGGCTCGTCTTGTAGCTAAAGGTTGCAGTCAGCAACCAGGTATTGACTACACGGAGACGTTTTCTCCTGTAGTGCGCTACGAATCCATACGTCTACTAATCGCCCTTGCAGCCAAGAAACGAATGGGCATTGACCAGATGGACGCTATATCTGCATACTTGCAAGGACCAATAGAAGAAGAAATATATGTTGAGCAACCCGAAGGGTATGATAATGGGTCAGGAAAAGTCTATCGACTTAATAAGGCGATGTATGGACTTAAGCAAAGCGGTCGATGCTGGAATGCCTGCTTGGATAAAGCCCTTCAGTCTTTTGAACTTAAGAAATCAGCCGAAGACCCATGTGTATACTACAACAGCGATAATAGTCTCTTCATCACCATATATGTAGATGATATCTTAATTTTTTGGAAAGATGCTGATGTTCGTGACCAATTGAAGTCAAAATTAGCCAGCGCTTTTCATATGAAAGATATGGGAAAAGCTAGAACGTGTGTAGGAATGACGATCGTTTATGGGAAGGATTATATAAGCATCAACCAAAGCAGATATGCTGAAGAAGTGTTGGAGCGTTTTGGTATGCAAAACTGTAAAGCTGTTTCTTCACCATGCGATGTCTCTCTAAAACTCGCGGCCAGATCAGATGCAGAGGCACCGATAAATGTACCTTATCGTGAGGCTGTTGGAGCATTGCTATTTCTAGTACAAGGCACAAGGCCAGATCTAGCTTTTGCAGTTAGTAACGTGAGCCGTTTCAACGATAAATACAACGAGACACACTGGATAGCAGTTAAGAGGATCTTGCGCTATCTAAGAGGAACAACCTCTTATAATATTACTTATCGACTTGGCTCAGATGAACCTGTGTACGGTTTTGTTGATGCTGACTGGGCAAACGATCCGGACGAGCGACGATCATTCTCCGGATATATTTTCAAGTTTGCCGAAGGTGCAGTTGCCTGGTCGAGTAAACGGCAACAGTCTGTTGCTGTCTCCAGTACGGAAGCGGAGTATATTGCCATTGCGCATGCTGCAAAGGAAGCTGTGTGGTTGTCTCGATTCATCCGTCAATTCATAGAATTGAAAACCATCTTGCTGCATTGCGATAACCAGAGCGCCTTGGCTATGACAGGAAGAGAAGCTTTCAGCCCGAGAACAAAACACATCGACGTGAGCTTCCATTTTGTCCGGAACTTGGTGAAAAATGGATTGCTTACTATGAAGTACGTGCCGACTACTGACAACCTTGGTGATTGTCTGACGAAAGGAGTATGCGGACCCAAGATGATCTTCTCTACCAACGGTTTTGGGATGCATGCGACTTAGGCGGGTTCGGATTTTAGTTTGCAGAATTATGGACCGAGTTGGGGTGTTGAAATAGTTACGTTCCATAATTCAAACCGCACCTGTAGCTCTATAAACCATGGTCAACCGTCAAGTAGGCTTTTGTTTTTAGTTAGTTGAAAACTCTCAACTGAATAGGCTGTATTAAATTAATTACGTTCAAGCACTCTGAATAAAAACTCTCAACACTCAACGCAACAGATCTTGCTTAAGGCGTAGCGATGTGATGGGTTATGTTACGTAGTAGCAAAACAGTAATTAAATGCAATCGTGAAAGTGCACTGTCTAGATGAGCGTTTGATAGTGAATTTAAAATTACAATACTTTAGAGAAGCAAACAAATAGCTCTAAATATTAAACTACATTAAACCAAATAATTAATAAAGATAAAATGTTTAGTTCCGAACTGCTTCAGCATACAATTGACACAAATAATCACTCACTCAACTGTTCGACTGTAGCGCCAAATCAATATTATTCGATTTCCCGCCTGGGCCGAATCGCATCCACTTCCCATTCAATCTAACCACAAACATTGGTTCAAATAGTTTAGGAAATGAGTTTTCTCTCGCCCCTCCCCCCGAAACAACGACTAATCCTGCTTCATCCAACACGCTGCACAGTATTAGCGGCAGTCAATCTGTTGATAATCATTCCACTCGCTGACAGACGCACTGATGCAGCAAGCAGCCAAAATTGGCTTCTGGTAAAACGTCATTAGTGTTCGGAAGTGCAAACGCGGCACTCGGAAATCGAACGTACACAATTACACGGATCGAACACGGTTTGTGGGTGTGAGTCGATAATTAATTCTCCATTAGAGTGTGGTGACATTCGCGAAGTAGTACTGTTTTTTTTTGCAAAGTTCACTAAAACATAGCAAATAAACTAGCAAATTGAAAAAAATCTTCCCTTAGCGCCTAAAGTTATGCAGCCCACCTAACAAAGTGTGTTACTTACCATTTTTTAGCCTACAGTTTGTGATTATGTCGTTCATTAATTCTTTATTTTTCTGTAACGAAACAAAGAAAAGAGCAGGAGTAGTAGTAAATCAATACGGTTGTTTGATAAATTAATCCCATGTCGTGTGTAAAGGAGCCGATAATAAAGCAACAAGATCTACATCAACAGATTACGCCCACAGTGTACAAAGTGCATAATAATTGTAAAGTATTTGTTTGTTGACCCAAATGGCACTGCGTAGTTCGTGTAGGTAGCCGCTCATCACGGCAGCTGTGCACAGTACTGAAATATAACAACCCAGCCCCAATGAGCATATATTTAATTACACAGCAACGGAATCCAGTGCGTTATCGAACAAACACGGCCAGACATGCACGCAGCTTCCTTCCTGCAGTTACTGTCACTGTTTATCGTGTAAGCTTTATTTTTAATAACAAAAAAAAACCCCATCATGAGTGTAAATTGAATCCATCGCTTCAATTGCTTGCTTGTTGCGCTGTTCCGAATGAAGTGATAAATTGATGAGCTGGGGTAAAAAAGCAAACCCAGGAAAATCCCTTTCCCGGTCGAACGGGGATCGAAATGGGTTCCATACCGAAATAAACTCGCTCTCGAGCTGCATCTCGTCCCACCGGTTACAATGAGCCGATATGTCACATAATTCAATCACCACTTCTGTGCGGAATCGAAAGTCCAACCGGTACAGCTGTAGCCCTTTTGGGGACGAGATTGATTGGAAGAAATTGTGAAAAATTGATACACGGTTCCACATGTCACATGTTCCGAACCCTGCTAACCCTTTTCCATGTTAGAGCGGGTTGAGGTTCAGCAGTAAGCAGATCGACATGTACATGATGATGTTGTACGGACAAACATGTGTAAACAACTCGGTCGGGGCTGAAAGACATCCAATTAGCAAACGATAAGCTGTCCCGGAACGGAACTGCCCCAGACGGGGTTGGAGAGCAACATACGCTGAACTGCAATTACACCGTTCAAGTAAACTCATTCTGTACGCTCATAAATCTACTTCTAATTCGATCACCCATGTCAGGAACCGGCAATGTCAGTCGGTTGGGAAAGCGATATAGATAAGCGACAAATAGGAAGGGGGCGGGGAGACACTCCTCATCAACATCAGCAGCAGCAGCAGCGAGATAGGCACCCAACAACGCCAGCATCCAGGATCGTGCATGGCCATGAATAAATCAGTAAAAGTGCCATTCGATCCACCACGGCACTGTGCAAATATTCCGCAAAAATAGAACACTTGACACGATATGAAGCAGCTGGAGAGGAAAATCGGAAATGGAAAACATCTACCGCCTATGTATGTGCGGGTCCGGTTGATCACACAGAAGAAAGTATGGAATCAATCTGGTGGAAACATCATACAGCATGAACGTTTTGTGTTCCATTTTTTTTTTTTTTGCATGCGGCTTTCCATGACAAGATAAGTGATTTTATAGAAAAGAAAAGGACAAAGAAACTGATGAACTGCTACCAGCGCAGCATGTAAATCATAGTACGCTGTGCTTTATATCATATTTCCACTGCTCAAAGCATTTACCTTTCAATGGTTCTAAGTAAAGCAGTAGCTACAGCACTCCGCTAGCGGAAAAGTAGATGCACAAACACATTTGCCATTTGTGAGACATGTTTGCATCCAATCTAAGTGGGAAACGTCGCCACACTGGAGAGCAACGGTTACATACAGTTTACCCCGCCGGATTACTTCCCCACCGTCGGAATGCCGGCAAGGCGTCTTGGTGTTGCGCCGGCAGGAAGATAGCGCACGGAATGGAGATAAATGCAAAACAAACCGAACCCGAAACCGGGTGCATGCTAAAGCGCCCGCGGGAAGAATAATCCATCATCAACTGTTTTGCCGGAGCAGTAATGAGAACCGGAGCAGCCGTGCTGAATGCGTTTGGGACGTATCTCGCTCTATGCGTGTGTGTGTGTGTGTATTTGTTGAAGTCTGTGCAAACATGAAATCAAGATCCATTCGAGGATGTTACTTTGAAAACAATCGACAGTCAGCCAGGTGGAGGGTGTGCTTTTTACCATTTGCTTGCACCGCTGGCTGAATGGGAGCTTTTCAGTATGCGAATGCGCAAGAATGACACTTGGGTGAATGGGTAAGATTAAAATGAGGCAAATCTTGCACGAAGAAGTGCCTTTCTTTACGGTTTGAATTCAAAGGACCTATTTAGAGTGGCGAGGCTAGAGCAAGCTGCTGGAGTTAGTGATGGGAAATTCGTTCCGAACCTACTGGGTGCTTCTGTGGAACGATCGAACCACAGTTTTGACGTTTCCAGGCTTATGTGCTTTTTGTTCCCCATACAAATGACAATCTTAGTTAAGCCTAGGAAAAAAGGATTTGATTTTCCTAATGAAAGGTATGGTCAACTGCTCAACAAATGTTAAAATAAAGCATTGTGCTAGCTGGTCTGCACCAGGTTAGGCCATATTTACAGAATGCTAAAAATGTAAACAGACATTTTTAATGAAAAAACCAAGAAAGTTATGTTTTAATAACCATATTTATGTATTTTTATAAATGAATATAATTTTTAATCGGCTATTCTCAAATTTTAGTTCTGAAAAAAATATCCCTTATGTCATTTCTTGTGTCAAAATGCTATGTCCATTTACGCATCTGTACAGAATGATACAGCCCGGTACATGGATTATTTGACAGTTACAGACTGAAAGCTTAAGCTTTGTAACTTATGGTATGATCTGCCCCAATGTTGTACTCCATTCTCATGGGTGAAAGCTGTAAGGAATGAATTTTATCTTAAACTGCGTAATGATTGACTGAACGACGCAATCGAACAATGTTTAAGAAATTTTAATAAATTACGTTTATAAGACATTTCATGATCGTTAATGGTTGTAGCTGGTTCGTATATTACATCGTTTAATATTCGTCTTATTTTTAACATTTTTTAGAAAAGATCATTCGATCTTGACATAACAATTATTTCCTTACTGCATCCGTTTGTTTGATTAAATTTATTGCTGTGTTTAGAAATATTTTCAGATCTATAAAAAAAACTATATCATTGAAAGTTGCGAAGAATTCTTAGTTATAAATTTACAATTGAAACTGTTTGTAAAATAAAAATAGTAAATGGATTTTACTATAATTGTTGCAAATTCGGATTATAAAGGTATATTTCTAACAGCCTCGTTATACTTTGAGACGTTCAAAATTTAATACCGTTCTTTACTTCGTTGCAACAGGAATAGGACGCGATCCTCAAAATGCAGTCCTTTTTATTGCATCGCTGGTTGCGCCCTCTCCCGTCATTTATTCCAAACTCCGATTCTCCAGATGGGCAGGTTGTGTCAAAACTTTGACAATAATGGTTAATATTGGCAACGAATATGTAAAAATTATATAATGCATGATTATTTAAAATTTGTCGTAATAGTAGGTTAAATGAATCACTAGTTGGGGCAGCAATATACTGAACAGTTTTCCTAGGTTTTGGAATGTATTGTGGTAAGTTTGGAAAACAATTGCTACAGACATCCATCGCTATCTTTCCCAATTGAAATTGTTTGTATTGTATTGTATTTTTAAAGAAATTATGTCCTATATACAATCAAATTTTCCTTTTTTCGCCTCAAATCAAAGACAACATTTACGTCTCTACACATCGCGCCTTCCGTTAATCCAGGGTCTCAAAAACGATCGCTCATCCACCGTGCGCTAATAGCCTGCTGTGCTAATCTCTAAACGTCACTGTTTCCAGCGGTACCCCATCGGTAGTGTGATGCTATAAATAGCTATCTGCTTCTCGTAACCAACATTTCCGAGCAGAATATGCCCTCAGAAATAGGGCTGCCAACGAAAGCCCACTGTGCTAACCCGATACTGACCGCTTGGACTGTTCCTGTCATCCCCGGCCTCACCATGGTTGCTGCTCCTTCGTTTGGTCAACGACTACCCACGGCAGAACCTAACCACAAAACTGCCTGCCGCCAAACCGAGAGGTCAACAAGGCCTGCACCATTTTGGTGGGTTTTCTTTGCCGGTGACGTCAATTTGCGCCTTTTCCACGTGCATTTGGTTCATCCGCAGACGAAACCACAAACAACGTGTGTCGTACCATTGTGCTGTGCCAGCGAACCGGTACGGAGCGGATGGGACTGGAGATGAAATGTAACGATGACATAGCTTCAAGTTTAACCCCAAGTTTGGTGGTCGGAAAATGGTGAAGATTTTTCATTCCAAACCAAATTTGCACCAAACACCAGGCGTCTCCATTGTTTGAAAGGATAAGTTTCTGGGATGATTGAATGAAGGAAGCCGCACTAGAAGGAATAAACACAACAGCAGGCACCAAACAAAATAATAAATATAATTTTTCCATTGAAATTTCGAATCAATTACGTCTTGAGCATTATTGTCTCTGATTGTGTTGTTTTCATTCGGCGGGATGTTTGTTCAAAGATTATTTTTCATTGCCTGCGGAATTCCGATTCCAGGAAGGAGGGTATTTAAATTACGTCTTGAAACAGGAGTCATCGGTGTTTTGTGTTTTATGAACGTTTGTTTATGATTTAAAAACTGTAATTGAAAAGATTTATTGTGAATTGCATATTGAATGACAAAGAAATCATTAACTGAAGCAATTAATTATGACGGCGAGAATAATAATAACAATTAAACTCACACAAACGTAAACAAACCTACTATTCAGGGTGAACTTTCCAAGAATAATAATTTATATTTGTGATCTTGAGGAAAATGTCTCGAGACAAACGAACATTGCGCACATTCATTGATAACATTTCGGTAAAAAGAAACAACCGTAACTATGTTGTAACTATTAATAGCGACCTAACGATGAAATCGTACGTAAGTTCAGCTTCAATGCAGCTATTAATTGGCATTTATTTACGCTGACTCTATACTATGGTAACGGCAACAAGATGGCGACGCAATGACGTAGTGTATGCCAGCATCAAAACGTTCCGCAGAACGCTCACGATGATGCTGAAGGGTTATTTTTAGCAGTTTCATTTATATCGCTGCATGATGAATAAGGTTTCCAGATGGTATTTTCGTTGGCAATGGTTTAATTTTAATATCGAAATTAAATTTTAACATCGCAAGACTATTTTCGAGTCTGCTGTGCAGCCAATGGGTTTGATGGGCTCCTGGCAAGCGCAGCCAGTGTTTGGCATTAGGTAATTGCTTTCCCAAAAGATAAAATCCCCCGTGGGACGGCAGTAGCTCTTTAATGAAGATTTCACTCAGGTGAAAGTAAAACATAATTACTACAACACGAAATCTGACACCAACGGTCTGTTATTAATAGCTTCAGAATGAACAACAAAAAAACAGAACAGAACAAGAATCCCAACAAACAAATCCCCCCCGTTCCCAGTAAACCGGGGGTGCTTTGTTTTGGGGATGATGTTTCCCATCATTCGAAATGACCAACTAATTCCATTGCTGGACCATGATCCCCAGCATCCCCACCGGACGGCCCCTCCCCCGTTTGTGTGTTTCCTCCCAAAGGCACTAATGATGGCGCCCAGAAGCAACAAACGGAAGCTGATAATACACAATCGGTCAGCCCCCGTCCCTAGCAACGCCCCGCTTACTTACCTCAAAAATCAGTCTGAAATCTTGCTGCTCCACACGCAGCAGCTCGCAGGTTGTTTTCGTCACTACCGTACTGTCCCGGGGCAGATCGTGCAGGATGGACTCGCCGAAGGTGGCCCCAACGCCCAAATTACATAGTGTTACTGACAGCTGCAAATGAAACGGGAGAAAATAGGAGCGAACGAGAAATGAATTAGCTATCGATGTCGGCGTAAAGTATTTCGGGGTGGACGGAATCGTTCGACTAATGGGGCGGAGGGACGATTAGCCCCCATGGACGAGGGCTTCATACAGCAACACATAGCGTTGAAACCAATTATTTCTGGAATCCCTGCCGTGTACAGATTTATGAGTGTGTCTACATGGGCACAGAACAGAACGCTCGAGAAGGTGCAACGAGGTCGTTTAGTGCTAGTGATTAAAGTATCATCTGCTTCACTAAGCGAACAGGATGGGAGGGGGTTGGTTGGCACTGCCATTGTCTTCTGGTAGTGAAACTATCGAAAACATTATATCAACACAATGTTTCTGGTTGCATGTATGCAGTTAAAGGGCTCATCCTTGTTAAAAAAAACTTCAAACTGAACCAGGGCAACAGAAAATCGATATTTAATAAAGGCGTTTTGTAGTACCGATAGCATACTTTTAGGCGCGTTTCAGAAAACAAAATCAAACGAGCAAAGTTATGCAATTTGCAGTACCAAAATGATCGTGTTTTATGCATTCATTAAGCATTATTGCTTTAAACGTGTGCATTTCGCCTGGGGAATGAAAAGTGTCTGAAATTGCCGTTGTTGCACCGTCACGTCGTGGAAAGGATTATGGACGTCGTGGCTGCATGTGACGCTTTTCCCAGTGTTTCTGTACTCATTCATTTTAACTTTGTCTTGCCGTTAAAACAGCCAGTGTAAGGCAAAATTATGGTTCAACCCGGCAGCAAAAAGCTCGGGTGCCTGTTTCAGAACCACACCAAACACACTGACACACAGCTATAATAGCGGGTCGCTCATTTACTCGTTTGGAAAACCGGTCGGTGACATTCAACCCTAGTTTATTTTTCCCTTTTAATGGTGCACTCCCTGGGTCTCCTACCGACCCGGCCCCGGTTGTACGGGTTGTGCGGGAAGACCCAAAGCACTGTAAATGTTTTGCATTCATTTTATGCGAAAGTTAGCTGCACATTTAAGTGCATCGTTGTGGAGCGTGAGCTAGTGCGGCCCTTGATACCCTTTTCGGCGGAAGTCCTATTAAGGCGAAAGTTTCTTTCTCCTTTCTCATTTACACTTGGCGGCGCGTTGCGCATACTTTTAGAGCAGAGGCGATGGCAATAATGAAGTGTGGGATGCATTTCCGCAGCAGGTAATAAAGTGTGGGTGCACTTTTTTGTGGCCTTAAACGGAGAAGCAAAATGGAAGAACCAAAACATCTTTTGTTCTTCCTTATCGTACTAAGTTGCGGAAGGACTTAGGGAGCTACTCGAGCAACTGGCTAAAGGAAGAAGCTAGAGAAAATTCTTACAGGTTGTTTGAAGCATCGTGGAACATTACTAAAGGAGATAATTGTCTATTTTCCAGTACTTTGAAACCCTATAAAAATAACTATAAACATCTCTGGTGGAATGTCAGTTAAACGCTAGCTCACAATAAACAACCTAGAATAGATCCCACCAGGGTTTATTTTAACAATAGGCAATTTCAGCTCACCGATGCCTTAATTATACCCCGTTTAGGTTAAATCAATCGTAGAAAATAAACAACGCAACGAAATTAATCCCTTTTCAAACCAATTTTGCCCATTCATGTCCCGGTTTGCTCCCGCAGCAGATCAGCAGCTTTACATCTCGCCACAATTGTTTGTGATGTGCTTTTGTACGGAGGAAACACAATTTATCTAACTCGTCCTGCCGGTCGCCATCACCAATTCCCACCAAACGCCTCAATCTAAAAACAACAAAATCGGAAAACCATTTCCACCCAAAAAAAAAAAAGAAAAACAGTTCGAAAGGGAGTGAAATTCACAAAGTAATTGTGCAACACAACCAAATCGACCGACGATCAATTGGATTCGGTTTACAGTTGCAGCAGTTGTTTTTTTTTCGTCTTTCCCGAGTTCCCGTGTAAACGTCTGTCCGTTTGATCCTGCACAAAAATGGCAAAGAAAATGCAAAATCTACCCCGCACTCCCCTAAGGTGGAGAGAGAGTGAGAATAAAACAAAACCCAGTTTCGAAATCGGATTGGAAAATTTCCACAGGCAGAATGCACTTTTGTACCACCCGACCGGATCTACCGGCGGTGGTGGTTCTTTATACGGCATTGGGCGGCACGAAGGACGAATGGCCGCAAATCAATTCGACAGAACTTGAACAAATCTATCGTTTCGCATTCGGCTTTAGCTCCGGTTCGCCCTGGTTGAACCGATTCACTGCCAAATCCCCGGATAAAATTCAACCCCCAACCACCCCAGTTTGTGACCGTTTCTTCGTCACGCTGGGCATTCCGTTTTTGCGCTTTGACAGACTCTTCAAACCTCGAATCAACTTCGTCGAACACGCTCCCGGTTTCCATTTCCTCGTCTTCCACCGCTTCTTCGGTGCGGTTTTCCGGCACAATTTGTTTCACTCATCTGTAAAACAATTTCCATTTTCCCTCCCGGCGGCAGGCATTTCGCAACATTCACTGGCAACTTCCATCCGCCGTGGCCCTTCTAGCCGTGGCCCAAGGGTGAAGTTTTACGTACGTTGGTTGGTAAAAACGGCGCGAGGATGAGTGACGGCACCAAAATCAATCACATTTTGCCCTTGAAGCGTACCCACCGGCTGAATTTCGGGAAGTTACAATGGAGTAGATAAGGGGGAAGCTAACAAAGTAAAAAAAACAGCGCCTGATATAGCGCGGATGAGTTGTCGCTCGAAGCTTTTACGCTTCCCTTCTTTGCTTGGAGCCTGCTAGTGAAGAGGAATTTACCTTATTACGGCGACGCCGGTTCGATGTGACGCTGTACCGTCGGTGGCGCTTGAGCCACATCCTTAAGCCGTACCGGCTTCGTAATGTTGCGAGCCAGGACAAGAACTGATATTGTTTTTGTATTGTCTTCACTCACAGAACGCCTCTTGTAGGTAGATATTTTAAGATGCTGTCAACACGCCTGTATCACGACCGTTTGAAATCCGTTATTAATGAATTGTTGGTTTTGTTTTAGCTTCCTTGACAGGTTTGATATCGTTTTAACGTTCACTTGTAAAGATTTATTCGCATTTATCTGAAAGCGTTCGTATAACTGCAAGCGTAAATATGAGCCTCATTGTCCACGGAGGTTCACTGTTGGCTTGTGTTTTGTGTTCGCACGCCTAAAGGTATGCAATTTATTTTAAAAAGTCCGTTAACAATAAGGGTAAGACTAGGAGACTCCTAGTAGAATACCAAGCAGCTAGTAATAATAGTAATTAAAACAGGTCCACCTTATAAGTATAACATTTTTAGTTAAAATAATTTTAAATTGAGTTTTCTATGACTCCAACAATGTTATTTCAGTAAAAAATATAATTTTGCTCGACGCTGTTAATTGGGTTGTCCCAAATGCATTTTTTCTAATACTAAACTTTAAATACGTTTCCATGCATAATCGTACAGCTGGGTAATTCCTTCAACGTGCCCCTCTCAGTGGATTTGGTTATGTTAGCCACTTAAAAGCGAAAAAAACGGTGCATCATGTTGTGCCAATAAAAGAGCCAATAACTCGCGCACCCCCCCCAAATTGTGTCAACTTTGCCCCGGACAAACTACAACAACACCAGCATCTTAAGCTCGCGCGCAAAAGAAATACTTTACGCTGCCTTACCGCCATTGTGGCACTGCTCTCAAGTGTTCCCGTTCTGCTGCCCATGCTGCCACAGCAGCAGGCGGCTGGATAAACTTCACCAGGGCAGGCAGTCGGCCAGGTCCCAGCTGGGCCCGGTGTGTCGCAACACAAAAGACCTTCACCATATCAGATGGCGGGACAGAAAATCGATGCCGGGAGACTTCATCTCCCACGGTCCGCGTGCAACACCACTGACAGCCGTATTCAGTGCACAACACATGCGAACACTCGTAAAAATATCGCACCATTGTCACGTACTTTCCGTGGCTTTTTTTTTCCTCATCGTTTCCCTCATCGCCTTCCGACATTGTAGTATAACCACATTCGAGCTAAGCAGGGAAAACACCGGGAAAAGAAAAGCCGAAGAAAATATGCGGTAGCCTGTACGGAAGGAAACGATACGTTGAAGGCGATCAAAAATATCATCTTATCTGACAAAACGTGTGCACATATCGTATCGTGCAGGAATGCTTACAATAAGGACATTCCTGTTTCCCGCCCAGTCGTGCTACCGGCGGCGCGACTGTCGACCATTGTTCGCCCGGTTTTCGCTTGGCGGATATTTTCGCGATAGCATGTCGGTTTCGAAGGTGTTCTTGAGCTTATTTTTTATTCTAGGAAAAAGAAGGCATTTCTACAATAGGTTTGAATGTCAGCGGGAAAGCAACACTACATCACTTGTGATGTTTTCACATCATTCTGTACACTCACGGAGAAGAAAGTGGCAAAGAAAGGCTCTACTCTTGCGTTCTTCTGATGGAATTTGTCAGCTGGGACTGAATTTTGTGAGGTATTACAAGTAAAAAAAAACTAATTGTAGTGAATTACTTAAACATATCATGTCATTCTTATAATAAGACAACGTGTAAGTATCTTGAGGGTAAACGCCTAAAAGTAGGCAATATTTCAAAATTGACAGCCAAATTCACCAAGCATTGAAGTTTGTAGAAGTCACTACTAAAACAAATAAATAATTAAACTCCAACTAGAAACTATATCCCTGAATTAACAATTAAACTTCATTACAATAGTACTATTGGTAGTTTTCCGTAAAAAAAGAACTATTTGCTATTCCTCTATCAAGGAGAAGCAAATAAATAGATTAGTTCAATATCGACGAGAAAATGGTCCGATACTAAACGATCAGTCCGGTAAATGATATAATCGACCGATAAACTCGATTGAACTGGCTTGATGCGATGTATTTGACAGGTTGGACAAGTTGTACGTAGTCATGAAAAGAAAGCAACTCATTCCATACACTGAACGGTGAAAAGTAACCGAACTTCTGTTCCGAACCTTCCCTGAAGCCATTGAACTTGACAATTTTGATTCGCTCCCCGTCGTAGTTCTGTGCGGGGCAGTTTTCTCACAACTGCTCCCAGGAGCCTGGCAGGAGCATTACGTACACGGATACACCATCCTGTCCATCAACCTTGTTCACTCTTCGGGGCAGTTATCGTGAAAGGTGAAATTATCGTTAATGCAAAAGTTTCCGGTGCTTGCCGGTGGGACGGTTCGGGGAGAGAGAACGAAAAAAAAAAACACACCTGACAGCAGCAACGAAATGGAAAGAAACACAGCGCCAAAAACAATTCCCGCGAAACCCTCGGCCATACGATTGTCGAACGGTTCAAAAACTTCCCGGGCCCGGGCCAAGTTTCCGAGATCGGTTTCGATAACGATTTTGGTAACCAGGGGGGGTTCTTTGGGGCGCCTGCAAATATGTTCCCGGTTTTTCTTTTGTAAGATGCTCACGGCCGAACGATGAAACACAGCACACCCAGCAGGACGCAGCGGCTCTCATTTATGTATACATCGCGCTTCAAAACGCAGACGCAACGCACAGCCACCGTCAAGATAATTTTCCACTCCATCGTTTCCGGAAGCAGTGAGCTTTCCCGGCCTGCTTTTCATGTGGATCGGCAAGGTGCCGTAGGAAGCACACAAATTTGCTGGAAAGTCGAGTTTTTCTGCTTCGGGGCTTTACCGTTCTTCGGTACCGAGTCCTGTTCGGTATGTGTGTGTGTGTGTGTTTGCGAGTGTTTTATATTATTGTACTCGCTACTGTTGCGTCCCGTCAGCATCCTTATCTTGTTCTATGTATCGCCTTTATTTTCTTATCATTCAACACACCGGCCCCGCTCGTTAATCTTGCTGAAAGCCAACGACGCAACGTCCGTTCGCTTCGCCATCCGCCCATTGCCCCCCCGTCCGGGGAGGGAAAGTTGTCAAAAGTTTAAATATTGTTTTCTTTTTTTTACGTTTCGCTGCAATTTTTCTTCCACCGAAACAACCAACCACGGTACGGCTGGTTCTTTCTGTGCACGCTCCCTTTTGCAACCGATAAAACGAAATTGGCCAATGGTTCAGCCTGCATTCGGGCAACACATCCGTACCGTAGAGAAACCATTTCTTGAAACTGTTCATGGGCACTTTATTTCGAAAGATACGGTCAGTGAACAAGGCCAAGGTGAAGTGGTACAAGATTTTACGGAGGAGGTGGGAAGTTATTTCTTGCCACTTGTTGATAGAATACGCATTGGTAAAGGCGACAGGCGCTGGTGAGCGGTGGGCTGATAAAGCATGATTGAAAGCTACAAAGTTTCTGCAAAAAATACGTCTCATTAAGAGCATTTTAGCTGATCGCTGGATCATCGCCTTTTTAACTTTTCGAAAATTTATCAACTCACAGATAACCATCCGTTACGAAGGGCAGATCAAGAAATTTTCCTGGGCACCATTTGAAGTTATGTCCTATACAAATATTTCCTTTTAATATCAGACATATAAATAAGTTCGTGTAGATTTTATGGAAAATTTAAAGCTTTATTATAAAAAATTGGTAACCCATGCAGTTTGAAAAGTGTTTTTGCATCGTTGATGGTTACTTTTTCCCATCCTTTTGGAAAATTGCCAGGATGCCATCCAGAAAAAAGAGGGTTCTTTGGACGCTATCCATTCGTCGATCTATTTTTCCACTTCTCCCAAATTGAAGAATTGTTCCATCGATCGGAAGAGATGATAATCAGAAGGTGCAATGTCTGGGGACTGTACAGTGGGTGGAGTAGGACATTCTATTGAAACGTTTCTAAATATTTTTTTTAACCAGTGCTATTCCCTGTGGTCAAGCATTATCACGCAGTACAATGATTTTGTCGTGTCCTTCGGCGTATTGCAGGCGTCCTTTTTCTTTTAATGCTTGGCTCAAATGCATCAATTATATTAAATGCATCGTGAATATCAACTCCTCTAAAGAAAAATTCTCACTTTTGCACCGTGCAAGCCTCTGTTGAAAAGTCTGATAGAGCTTGGTTACCATAAACTTCCACCAATATACGGTGACTTTCGGTAGCCGATTTGTTCATCAGAAGCAGAACTCCTCGAGAAAAACATTTCATTCGGGGAATACATATGTTGCCATTTTAGAAGCTCAATGGAAACTACTTAGTTGACAGTTCAGCAAAATGACAGCTAGGGGAAAAGAAAAAAAAGCTGTGAAGATGACGCTTCAAAGTGGCAGTATTGCCAGATTCCACCAAAGTTAAAATGAATAAGTGAGATGCTTGTACGAAAACCACACGAACTTATTTATAGTCCTAATTCCCCCGAACTTATTCATAGTCATAACATTTATAGAGACCCTTCCTGGAAAATGAACTTAAATTCCTTTGAAAACTTTAATTATGTGATTCTTTCTAACTATTACAATAAAACGAAGAAGTCGGTAGTGAACAAACCAATTAAACTAATAGAAATCCGTTTTCAAAAGGGGTTATTCGTGCTGGCTGAGTTCATTTTCTGCCTAAATGCGAAAACGCCTAAAGGTATGCAATCATCATAGCAAAACGCTTGCATTACCCTACATTAGAAAGTTGTCTATTTGATGGCTTTTAAAAGTTCGTTTATTCTAAATTTATATCATAAAATGGTGTTATCCTGACAGACACTGGCACCTGAGGATGAGTTCCGGAATTTTATATATTACTCGTATACTGTAAAAAGCTCCTTCTAACACCTTCCCATTGAAACATAAATCTCTTTACACCGATCAATGGAAACGGTCGTCTAAAATGTGCTTATCGCCCAGATATTCCCAATCGAACACGCTCAACCCACACGCAAGCGAAACAGCACTAGTGATGGCATGCGCAATTTTATGTCATTTTAATCTCGTCCTTACGGAGCAAGCAACACCATGGAAAAGCAAGTACCGCACTGGAACTGGATCTTACCCTGGAGAGATTCCCCGGAGGAAGCTTACCCGTTGCCGTAAGGGAAGTGAAGATCAAACACCTACCATGCCGATAGTATTACCGCATTGCAAAACAAACTCGAATGGATCGCCCGGTACACGACCCACGACGAAGATGAAATGGATTAATTCTATCACGCCCCCGCTGCCGGGAACTTGGAAACGCACACGCAGTGGAAAGTGTGCTGGTGGAAACCTGCTGATTAATTCACACTCGTTTCGTTCGGTTATGAAAACGAGAAACGGGCGCTGGATGTTCCATCCAGTGTGAAGCAACAAGCGTGGCAACAAGAATTCTCCCGAGGTCAGTCCGGCTAGGACACACGGACGGTGCGGCCGTCGCACAGCAGCGCTAGACGCAGCAAGGCATCAAGATTTTATCGCAAAATACGATGCCATCCATCCATTCAGACGATGTTCGGCTTAAGCTGTACAACTTCTGGCCACGGTAGCACCAATAGCCGCTGCTTACCACCAGAAAATGGGGCGCGGGTGATGTAGTGTGTCCGCGCTAGCAGGGTGTCACTTAGTGCCGAATGGAACCATAAAACCTGCAGATCTACATAAAATGGCATTATGTCACCGTCGTGCCGTCAAGAGGCGCGTCACGAACTGGCATTATATTGATGGGCTTCACCGTACATCGGAAGCCGCCCGTGGGTTGGTCATTGGGAAGACTTTGAGGGATGCTTTCACCGGGACGCCTAGATTACTGCCCTGCCCTGGTCGTTGTGATTATTCCGTGGGTTCAGTGTTTTGGAACAGTTTTGTCCAGCTATTCACCCTGGGTGGGAGTGTAAGACGACGGATAACAGTACGCAGAGCAACCAGGATTAAGGGGTTCTCGCATGTTGGGTAAAAAAGATTCAATCAGCTGTAGTAACCGCCACCTGACCGAGGTGAGCTGGAAAGTTGATACTTCCTACCAGCATAAAACTGCATCCAAGGCAGTGCAACGTGCACACGTGCGAAGCCACAGAAGCTCCTGGAGTGGATGCACTTAGACGGCAACTTCAATCAGAATCAATCAAGCGCACAAGCGTGTAACGCTACCTTGTAAGCACACACGGGAGCTAGAATTGCTAGCGCTCGGGATGATCTTTTCCAACGCGCTGAGAAAATACCATTCCACGCCACCAAACGAGACGCCATACCGTGCCAGCCCGGTGTTGGTTGATTAACGGCATTTGCATTCCGGAACCTTTTCTCGTTCTACGGTTAAAAGCAGCACAGCGCAGCAGAACTAGTGAAGCGTACAGGTTCAAATTATGTTCTGCTGGTGTGAAGATAATTTTTCCTTTCAGTGCTAGTTTCTAATAAGCTCAATCAAAATTCACTCCACTGGGAACTTTACTTGCTTTACTGGGGGGTTCCACATCAAACAATATCCTTGAACGTCCCGCTGTGTTTGCTTGAGAATTTATGTTGGTTTATTTCAAGGTTTCACTATACCAAACGAAAGACAAAATTGATGGTGCTTGTAATGTTCACCCATCCATTACCTTTATGGGGATGATTTCTGTTTTTTTTTTCGTTACGTTGTACCTTTGTCTGCTCCTTTGTCCATTTGCCAAAGAGACGCCATGGCATGCAGGAAACATTGAAGGAAAATTGAAATCCTGGAAAAGCACATCTCTAGCTAGAAAAGTTAGTTCTCGCTCCCGAATAAACGGCGAAAACCCATCTGCAGACGATGGTGGATGGTGATTATGTTCCTGGGTCTTGTCCGGGGGCGACGGCTACTCCCATAGCGAATAAAGCCGGCCACGCTGTACCGACCGGAATGATAATGAAAATTGTGCACAAGTGTAACCTGGGTCAACCTGTTGTGCGTACTGTACGTAATGGGTTCGAGCTTGACAGTTTTACAGCATCCTCCCAGCATCGGCTGGTTGGAAGGAAAGGATGCGGTGAGGACCCGCTGGAGCATCCATGTGCGAGCGAATGCGGAAAGTTTTTACCCATTTCGTGAGTTATTAGTGGCTTAAAAGTTACATACAACCAAAGCTCCCAGGATGTGGAGTTTGACTGGTGTGTCTGGTGCATAGAAACTCCTCGCCGTGGAATTTTAATGTGAAATTTATCCATATTTTGTGATGTGCGATTCAAAGATAACTATCATGAAAATATATTTTTTGGTAACATTTTTTGCTCGTTTTTTGTTTGTTTGTTTCATGTTCAAACCAGTTATTACAGATATTTAAATAGTTTTTGAATTATAGTTAAGCACCGATTATCCGGGTGCGATTTAACTGGGTGTTTGATTATCCGTGCTGCTCGGAAATGCCAAATGGAAATTTGACATATTCCAAGTAACACCAAGGACGGAAAAAAATGAAAAATCCATTTTTATAAGATAAAATGAGATCAAATTTATAAATACAAATTGTTTTGTAATAATAAAATACAACAAGAAAAATAAATTACAGTAAAACGTCGATCATCCGGGACCTGATTAACCGGCGGTCGGATTATCCGTGAGCTAAAAAAAATGACAGCTAGTAGAATAGGTTTGAATTTTTTACCGTTTAACTAGTAGGCCCGAGAAAAGGTTGAGCGTTTTCTCTACAGAATTTATCTAGTTAAACTCCCTTGAAAATATTCCATATGGTTAAGAAACAATTACTTCTAATATTAAAAACATATTATTGCTTTTAACGTTGACCTGTCATCTTCATCTTGAATTGTTGCACGTACATAGCTGAAGAGCCTGTTATCCGTGGAAATCGATTAACCGGTCCGCAGTTGCCCGGATAATCGACGTTCTACTGTATACACTAAAAAAGCACTACCACTACATCCGTGTTATTCGATTATCCGGCTTCCGGCGAGTTCCGAATATCACGAATTTTGCACCACTGTACTAGTTGTAGCTTGGAATTGGAATGTTCTCTACATATAAATAATATACAAAAGTGTTTTGTGTAGAGATAAGTCCATAACTAAACACGCATCTTCCATAAATTTGCTTAAAAAACCCCATAAAAAATGCCAAAACAACAACATCAAACACAAATCACCACGTTTTTCCGCCAGTCGATCTGAGAAAGATACGTTCGCGCACACGCACCAACGATGTTGTCGAACACAGAATCTCACTTACGACTAAATAAAACTCCCGGTGGAAGTTACAATTACGGTCCACGAAAAAAAACAGCTCACAGCCTGGTTACAACTTGCCGCTGAAAGCTCAAATAATTAGCACGTTTCGTTAGGTTGTGGCCAACATTTTTTACACCACCAACTGACACAAATACACACTCCGGACGATACCGCCGGTACGCACACGTGCGCCACAGATAAACGCCTCGCAAGATCAACTCCCTTCCACCCGCATTGAACGAGGGGGTGGTGACAACCCGTGCAACAACTTATTAGGCGCTGATTCAAGTGCGCGCTCGAGCTTCAAGATGCGAGTAAATCGGCCAGTGAAGGTAAAAAACAAAGTATGTGAAAAATTACAGCGCGCCTAGTGCGCCACCACCAACCCCCAACAGTAGACCACTCGATGTCACCCGTGTGACAGGGGTGGCGCTGGGCCGCCTGACAGCTACGATTGCAATGAAAACATGGGTTGATGGTGTTTGTTTGTTCACCGTGCTGGACAATTGGCCTTCACCTTCACCATCCGCCATCGTTGGGTGGCAGTCGCACGCAACGGAACAAAACAAAACACAGAATCACAATCACACTTTGCACGGTGAAACGGGAAGATCATGGCATGCTGGATACTTTCATTTTTCATTCGGCCTCTTTTCTTTTGTTTTGCCAGAAACGTACGAGGTGTGAAAATTCTGGCTCCATAACGTGGGTTTTTATTGGAAATCTAGTGCGCGACGTGACAGTTTTTGGTAGTAATTTGTTAGTTCACTGGATTTTTTTTTCCATCACCGTGACATCCACCTGTCAAACAGTGTTGTTGTTGGCCCGTTTTTTTATATTCTAATATCGGTCGTGTTGAGCAAAAAACAAAAACAAAAGGTGTTCCTATAAACGCACACGTTAAACGAACACTCACTAGATGCGCTGAACCGATTTTAGAAACACCTGCACAAAGCGTTCCTACTCCGACGGACGATGCTGTTGCACCGTACGGGTCCGCATTTGACACTGACTAATAGGCGTGACGTGACAGCATTGCGTCGCGTTATCATTGCCACCTAAAGCGTGGCTACATCTCGTTTTTCTACATCTCCTCCCCAGTCCCCTCTGCACAAACACCAGCCAACTCGGCCGTGGACGGGCGCGTTATCACATACGCGAGAAGCTGAACGAAACTGCCGCACAAATTGGTTGCTCACGTTGGATCTCGTCCGAGCGGATACGTTACGCGCCAGCGTGTGTTACGCAAAAGATAGTTTGGCACGTGATTTAAGTGTGTGATTTAATTAAACTCTACATGCTGGAACATCGTTGGTTACATCGCAGAGCCAGCAAAACAATTTAAAGTTACAACGACGAATTTATGAAGTTGCGTTGTTGTAAGGCACACGCTCTTTTAAATTATATGCAATATGTGTTTACACAATGCAATTAATTCCATTCAAACTAATTGATACAGTTTTCCTTAAAGTACAATTTAATTATGTTTACCGAAAACATGTCACACCCCGTGCCGTGGGTATGAATTATTAATTACATCACAGAAATGCAGCAACATTAAGCAGTCTCCTTTGCAAATATTTGGAGCACCACGGCATTGTACCCAAAACAATGGGAAAACTGAAGCAAAATACAAACAAAAAAAGGGTTAGTTGGTGCGTTCGCGCGTATGCAAATCTCGTTCGCGCGCCTATTCGCCCATTGCGGCGCTCAGCCGGCGCGCAGCGCTAAGCCGTGCAGCAAAAATGTGCGCACCACAACCGAACCCGATTCGCGAAGGTTTTTCGGGGTGACAATTTGGGCGAGAATGGAATCGATTGTTATGCAAATATGCAGTGCACAAAAGCGAAACGGGCCCGTTCGTGTGCGTATGTGGTGCCGCGAACGGGTAAGTAATTATAAATTATTCATTGCATTCGAGAGCGGAAATTACCGGCGAGTTTACCAAGGCCAGGGCATCCGTATTGGTGTTTGTGCGAAAAGGGCCACACTCTGGCCGTGGTGTGTATGGGAAATAGTTGAACAGTGCAATACACAGATAAAAAAAACACTTTCAAAAAGGTGTAAAAGAATTATTGATGCAACTATTTTTCAATGAAGAGAGAAGAGAGAATGAGATGAATCAAAAACCCCACACGACAAAATGATGTAGATGCCTCATGCCGATTGTAGGATGGATTGTTCGCAACGAAACAATGTTACGAGATGAAATGACATCATTTACGCAAACCATTCCCGCTTAATCGCTGAATGTGTCACGGGGCATCACAAATGCGCACTTTGGATATGTTTCATATATTCGAGAAAAATCCACAACATCCCATAAAAACAATCGGGCCCCCCACATTAATCCCCATCATAATACCTTCATTATGCTGTCTATAAACAATGAATGTTTGTATTTTATTCAATTTTTTTTTGATCGTCTTTATTGACTGAAAACTTTTTGACACGATCCGATAGAAGAAGCGACACTGTGACTGAAGTGTGACGCAAATGATACGAGCCCACGGTGGGAGGAGAAAAGGAAAACAAAAAACCATCGTGAAACCCTACCCGCGCAGCAGGCGAGAAAGGAAGCCTTAACATGTCTGGTGACTAAGCCACAGGTATGTAAGCAGATTATATGCTTGTACGCGAACCAGCGTGGGAGAAATAATAACAATACCGAAAAAAATGGTCGCCGAAAGCGCAGTGGATTGCAGAAAACGAAGATTCAACAGCTTTTTAGAAAACCAGTGGTGAATCAATTGAGAGCTATATTTCTTATTTTTTATTATTTGAATAAATACTGCCAAATGACTGATGGACATCATGATGTAAGAATTATGAGTGAGTCCTTGGTAGTAAACCTTTATAGTACGCTAGATTTATGTCTTATGACACGTTGTTTGAAAAAAATCATACAGAAAAAGATACATTTTAACAGTTTTAGATCATCCTGAATAGCTCACGACAGTGAAGGGATCAATTAAAAATGAATTACTACGAGCTACTCACACTCGAAACCAATGCGAAACTTAAAAACTTCATATATGCTTAACTTCAGTGAACTGCTGTTCCTTAGGATAAGTTTAGGCTTAGGATAAGGTCCTATTGACACACATGATAGCAAGTTTCATTAACACCTCAATGACTTACTTACTTAATTATCAGGCATTACAACCGCTTCACGGTCTTGGCCTGCTGAAGAAGGCCTCTAAACCGATCACGGTCGAGTGCCATCGTGTGCCAATTTATTATCCCGGCCTGGTCTGGCGGACGCATAAATGCCATTGCTTCATCTGAAACCTCAAAGGACTTTATAGACTAGATCATCCGGTGTCATTTTCATGACATGACTAACCCACTAGATCTGGCTTTTCTAGGAGGACGCATCGAATCGTTCATTTCATCTCAATTTAGGCCTTCCACGCCTTCTCTGTCAATATGAACGACCTAGAACAGCTTTACAGGCTAGGTCGTCCAGTGTGTTTCTCATGACGTAACCAGGCCACCGAAGCCTGCCGATTCTAATACGCTGTCCGTCAGAGAGTTTGCAGTACAGCTCATAGACCTCATCATTGTAGCGGATTCTCCTTTGTCCTTCTACAAATAAGAGGGCAAAAATTCATCTGAGCATCTTCCTCGAGAGGGTATCGTCAGTTTTGGACAAAAGTCCATGTCTCAGAGGCTCAGAAGGAATATCAGTACTGGAGCTATATAAGTCCTACATAGTCCCAGCTTCGTTCGTTTCCTCAGACTGTAGAAAGACCGGTTGGCAGCCAGCATCCTAGCGCGTATCTCAACATCAAAGTTATTATAGGAGCTGGCTTTTGGCCCTTGATAGGTGACATTTTGAACGTCTGCAATATCACCACAGGTATTTACCACAATATCCAAGGACATTCTGTTAAAATGAAAGCATTCTAAATGACAGCAGAGTTCTGAGAATAATTAGCTGCGAATCAGAGCATAAAAATCAGTTGGAAGAAAAAGCTTCCTTTGAACTCCTTTGAAGCAGAAACAGAATACCCTACATATGCCCAGATATGGGAGAAACACCTAGGCATTCACATACCCTAGAGAGTAATTTAAAATTTGTCATCTGTCGAGCTTTGAGATTGACAAACCATTCAAACGTATCATCAGAATGTCGACCATCTCTTTAGAATCTACCCTGTGTCCAGCTTGTGCTATACCCAATAAAGTTCTGCATTCAGACAACTGAACCAACTGCACCATTCGTACAATCAACATCCCGCACACGGAAAGCCAATGATGATTCGCAGTAACTCCCCCAAAATATCATTACTACCTTCAAGTGCATTCATCATGAGTTTGCATAGCTCTTCACGAACTTGACTTCTGCTGAAATAAACGAACTCGCCGTGGAACGTCCGAACGAAGGGCTGCAGGCATTACTCCGAAAGGGCATCTCCACAGACTACTCATTTTTTTGGTTTTGGTTGGCCTGCTATGTCAGCAACATTCGGAGGGAACATGTTACACCAACCTTATCACGGAAACACGAGTAAGGGCTTCCCAAATTCCCAATTTATCCTCTCCCTGGGAAGATTAGTTTCATTTGTGCATTTGTCTCTATTCCTGCAGCGGATGCGACACATGGCTGGGGGGGGGGAACGAGTTCCAAAACTCATTCGTTAGCTCTTTTGCCTGCCTGCCGACAAAAAAGGCATCCTTTGAACACAAAGCGCGCATCCTCCAGGATACGCCAAGCACACTGCCATAATGAGGTGTTGACGATGAGCCTTTTCGAGCCTTTGTGAACGGCTTCGAACACTACAGCCTCCGCATTTCGGGCCTAGCAGTGATTGCCCCCGGCTTCGAGATACAAATCGATTAACTTTTATTTGCTTCCATTTGCAGTGCCAGCCCGTGCGGGAAAGTTCACATCTATGGCTGGGATGGTAATGGTGCAACTAGTGCCACACATGTTCGTCTCACCTAACCTTCGCGTGCATGGTGGCCCAAGCTTTCCAGACAAATGTACGAGCCAACAGGTCATCAGCAGGATGTGTACATCGATGGGTTCATAAATACCGATGTCTATGCAGAACTAGCTTCCATGCTTGAATGGCTTTCAATAGAATCACCTTTCCTGTTCCTGTGATTAAACATTCTGGTGCTCTCTCTGTCCTACATACGTGCTGTTTGACCGTTCCCATTTGAAGCACTACCACAAAACGCATACAACATTTGTTGAATTGATAATAGAATGTCCGTGCGGCGCTGAAATGATGTGGACGTCGTGCCGGTTCGCCCAACTATGCAGGACGGTACACAATCCTCACGGGCTTTCGGTAGGAAGAAGAATTTGCATTTCGCAAGTTGGCTTGACTGGAACTTTATGCAAAGCGTTGCGTATACCTTTCAGGCGCCGGGACTCAAAATGTCATTGCAATGCGGAATGGTCTTCCTGAGTTTGGACGTACGGTGTTGTTATAGGGAGCTGCGTGTATAGTGCTAGATTCTAGAAATTCTATCCGCTGTGAGCTGTGGCTATCCTTGCGCTGACAAAGTGTGTGAAGCTATGATGCCGTTCATAAAATGAAATGCTTTGTTCTGGATACTGAGAAATTTGGAGGTAAAAATGCTTTTTATTCTACGGCCCTTTACTCAGGATGTCTAAATAAGAATTCTCATTGTTAAAAGTCAATATTACTAAAAGCACATAAACATAGAAAGAATTGCCGAGATACAACTCATGTTAATAATGCCAATAGTTGCTAATGGCCAGAGGCTGTACGATGTCAATCATATTCGGCCATCCCAATCGAGTAGCGGAAACAATAAATTACTTTCTAATAAAAAAGGAGCCCCAAACGGACTACATAATACATTGCACACCCTTAGGCGTCTGAATACAATAATGGGCCGGCATATTTCAACACTTCAACCTCTTGCTGTTGCACCCAAAGGTTATACAACGACTTATGACAGGACGCTCGACAGCCAGTCAGACACAGGTATCTGCCATTAAAATCGCAATAAAAAAGGTTTCCAATAAAACAGTAAATCAATATGCTGGGTCAATAATCATAGAGGCGTAACATTAATGCATAACACAAGTTCCCCTATTAACGTTCCCATACACAGCTTCTGAAGGTGAACGATAAGATGGTGTTTGTGCTTCCGTTTCCTCCCATTTCACGAACAGATCAACAAGTATTTGCCTCTGTTTACCGTAACAGTAATTGTCTGCTGTCAACGGGACCGGCATGCCAATCACATCATCAGCCGTGTGTCGATATTCTTGCAGACGAGGCGCTTCCGTTTTGGGGCCACTTCAGCTCCTCAAGAACGGGCTCTAGTGGCGCACGCTAGTATGATAAAGCTAATCTTCTGCCGTCGCTGGCTTTCTTGTCAGCGAAAGCGGCACGGAACCGGAAATGGTTGGAAATGAGCAAAAACGCAACGTGTAGGGCTTAGACCGGGCCACAGACCGTTGATAAATAATTAACGAACACTCACATTGGCCGATCGGGAAAAGCCGTTTACTGTGCAGACCGGGGTGCCCTTTCTTTTGGGTACACAGTAGCTGGCCACCGGTTTCACATTCACTCGGTGGAAATAAAATGGCAAAGACTGACCACGGGATTATCTTCCCCAAAACAAGCCCAAACAAAAAAAAAAGCCCCGCGCCAATATCTAACGACCTGCCCGACGCGTTTACGTTCACTAATTAGCAGAAGATTAGGCAGGAAAGTGAAGACCTGTGTCTGTGACGTTCGTTTCGAATTCAGCGAAAGTTCACCATCGCGACTGACCGGTGGTCAACAGTTTTGCCGCCGGCAAACGGACATCGTGACATCAGCGTTACGCCCGAGGTGAAAATGGGACTCACCCGTGAGTGAGCGGTGGTTGGGACCCGGAAAGGCGAGATAAGCGGCAACCGAGCTAATCAAGATCTTACCGATGCTGATCACCTGATAGCACAAAGCCTCTTCGGGGCGAAGTAAATCAAAATGACAGCAGCGGATTTGGTTCATTGTTTCGCTATATGAGATTGGATAGTGGCGATGAGAGGAGTAGATTGGAGAATTGAGATTACGATTGGAAAAAGTTAGCCAAACAAAGCAAACAAAATTGATTTTGATTTAGTACTTTTCACCGTAGGCTACTTAGCACACAGCCAATCTTCAAGTATTTGTTTTAAATTTTGTGTTTAACAAACTTCAACAAACAAAAGAAATTAGAAATGATAAATTATTCAACATACCAACAATTTAAACTATGTTGTTTAACTATAAGAAAGAGCAAACTTCGCTGTTTCAACTAAATATGAGAGAAAATACGCTTTTCTTTGAAGAAAAAAACAACGATATCCACCATAAAACATATCGAATTCAATAAAAAAAATCAACTCTTAACAAATGTTCTATTGTACCTAAGATGGCGGTGGTATGGTTCCTTTTGTGGTGGCACCATGTACCAGTAGAGATGCTATTTTTTGTTCATCACTTAATTATTAACTCTGAGGTAATGATCAAGCTTCGTTCTCCATCTTCCGCATGACATGTGTGCATTTTTTTCCGAACGTTGGAGGTCAATTTGTCCCTCAAATGACAAGATACGATAGACTGTTTCATCCCAAGGTCTGTGTAGGATAGAGGTCGAGTAATATAGAGCGATTTGACAAGTAGCCAAAAGCTCGTTACACGTGATTTGACGTAGTTGTGTTGATTAACCGTGCCGGTCATAGCAACAAGATTTTTATTGTTTTAGATTTGGCTGGAAATTTGTGTCGCTGGTTTTCGATTTTAGTTCGGAATAAGATCTGCAGATCTTATTGGCGATTGGTGTTAGGTATGATTGGTGTTCAAGGCAGGTGAAAAGGCAGAGAATCGGATTTTGTAATGTGATCATTTGGCAACGAGTAAACGAGTAGGCTCTTCACATACGAGGAAGAGGATGAGGCTCATCATATCTCCCGGTTCACAGTACGACGTGAAATTTCGGTACTGTGTAATCAACCCTTGGTTCAGAACACTAATAGGTGATGACCACACACCACTTTATAAAACCATCAACAGTTTGCTGTTTTAACTAAAGGCATTCAAAACGAAGGAAAACTTTAACGGCCAAGCTAATTGTGAAACTTCGCGATGTAGTAAACAAGTAGGCTAGACGCAAGGAATCTTGCACGGGCGACCAAACGTCAAATGAAATCCAAAATGGCGAACCTCTATCTTGGCTATTAATCGACCTCTATCCTACACAGACCTTGGTTTTGTAACGTTCAATCCAAGTAGCCTACTATGGTCGCTTCAATTCGTTTGCAGTAGTTTTCTATTCAAATACTGCTACGACCGTCATAGGAACATGCCCGTTTTTTGGTTCCTGTAGTGCCACTCTGGCTAAAAACAACATAAAATGATAAAATTACACTCAAAGATTGCATATGCACAAAAAATACACAGTTTTTTAACATCTTTATCATATTTATCATATGATTTTAATGATTTTCTCATTTATAGCCTTAAGATAAAGATGATTTTCTTTGTGAAATCTTATAAAAATTCTACACAAAGTTGCAGAATGTTTGAAAAAGTATAATATGTAAGCCACTTTAACGTAGAATGAGGCCGTTTGTGCTTCAAACGATTCTTTGCAGGCCGAAGAATATTTCGTATTACTAGAAATATATTTTTTGCTTTTAGTTTGTCGTTTGGCGATGATATCACTAGTTCCACTATCAACACTATTAGTACATATATCTTATCCAGTTACGGGCATTTCAAGTAACAGACAGACAGTCATAATGACATAAGCAAGAAACATTTTCCATTTACTTACTATTGGCCGAGAGATTATTTTGAAGCAAATTACCTGTAAGTAAAAGAAGAAAATAGCTCATTAATACGTCAGCGAACTGTTGCTTTTTACTAAACTAAACTTTAAAGAGTTTGTTTTGACACGAAAAACTCAACATTTAATGGGTGTTATCTACGGCTAATGAGTAATCTAAATAATGCATAAACGATTTCAACTCCTCCATAATCATCATGAAGTAACGAACCCACCATCTTAGCGCAACATTTAATGAACCGGAATGCACTTTACCCGTGAAGCGCCAGGGTTGATAAACTCGTGAGAGCACCAGCTTCCCCGCTTCACGCACAAACCGTGTCAAACGCTTCCAAATACCACTTTCCTATCCCATGATGTACCTCCGTTCGTGCTAAACATTCATCGCCGTTCAACAACATCGCTAGCTCGCCAAACAATTGAACAAAATAAATTTCAAACCAAAGTGAACAGGTCGAAACAAAGGTCGAAAATCGCACAGCTTCTGCACGCTGTTTTTCCGGCTCATCGAACAAAAGCGGGAGAGCGAGTTTTTCCCCTCTCCGTCATTTTTGTTTTTCACCTGAATGTTCGTGAACTTTGGGGTCCGTGATTCTCGTCGGCTGTCAATAATAACTATAAAAAATGTACACACTCAAATGGCGCCATCAAAGCAATTTCCGCTAATTAGCCAACTGTTTGCGCACGGCGTGGTAATGGATGTGCAAGACCAAGAGGAGACAGGAAAATCAACGCCTACCGTGATGCTTCTTGCTTCAGCCCCTATCGATACGGAGAAGATTTTTGTTGCTGTTTGTGCTTTTTTTCCGAATCAAATGCGTCGGTTGGTTGCGTTATATTGGCGATACCAAATAAAAGAATACATTAAAACATCAATAAACCATCGCCGTCGGGTGGTTTATGTAGCGCCCCGTAAGGTCATTGCCCATCGGAAGAGGCGCGTCATTCGCCTACGCATCAGCCGGGAATTGCTGGCTAATTGCTTGCGACGGCAAGATTGGCACACTCGTACGGGCAAATCATTTCCTCAACCCACAACAGCGCTCGCGCAGCACAATTATCGCATCGATGACACTCATCTGTGGCGGCACGGAATCACGCCATGTCAGGTACGAGCGGTGGGAAATTCATAAAACAATCATTATAACCACCCACAGCCAAACACAGACCGAAGACGGCCACTGGAAGAGTGTGGGTGGTTGAATGGGAGTGGGAGGGAAACCCCCGACAGTCACGGATCCATCCTCCAAGAAACAGACGAACCCGAATGCAACAGCACCCACCAAGCAACGGATTTATCTTCCACTCCAGCCGCGGGTGCTGAAGCTGTCCGGGTGATCTCACGCCTTTTCACTCGCTAAACAAAGTACCAAACAACAAAAACAGGCCCCACCGAAGGGTAAGGCGCAAAAGAAAGCACCGCACCGTGCATCTGTCAACAGCAGTGTACGGAGGCAATCACCTGGATGCACCCGGGTGGAAAAGGAACTCGATGTAATGCTGCGAGGTTTTTCCGACAATCTTTCGGTGAGCCGAGTCGCGTGCAGACGAGTGGAAAATTTGTTGCAATTTTTCTGCAAACTCTGCACTGGGGGCGTGGGGTGGTGATTTGCGGGGCCAAATGGGATGGGAAGCTGTTGGGAGGTATTCTTTTGCTAAATGGTGCATTGAAAAATTATGCTGGTTTCTTCTTCACTTAGGGCGACCTTTTTGCGTTGAGTTTGTGCAACGTTCGACGCATTGTGAAGATGGAGGAGACCCAGTTGGAGGCTTGTGGGCAAAGCTCTGTTTTTTTTTTAAATTGTAATAGAAGGATTAAGAGGCATAAAACAATTCAGACTGGCACAGACTGTGTAAACAAATACACTAGTTCCTTGAGATGGTAAAAAGTTAAAATAACAGAAATTATTATGAACAATACCAAAGTCTATTCCTTTAGACCAGGGCTCGGCAAAGTGCAAAGTGTGTCAATAGATTTTATTACCAGCCCGGTAAATAATTTGGATAGACTTTACCAACACCACAAGATCTCTCCACCAAGATGGCAATGTATTTATATGCTTCATCATTGATATCAATTGTTTCGTATTTGTCTACAATTTTTACAACCAATTAATTCATGGTCGGTCTAAAATTTAACTAAAGATGCTTCGAGGCAAAGTCCAGGACGCATGCGTAAACGAAGGCAGTTGTATTTAAGAGTCGTTCCACGCAAAAATCGAAACTTGATATTGATAATGTTATAATTACTGATACCATGTGACAGGACTCGAGGATGGCAGAGTTTTGTCGAATATGTCAAAGTAACGTTTTACTAACATTCCGTCGATATTTTAAATAATATGAGTCATATATCGTTTGAACGATAAACTAAAAAGTTTAAATTGAATTATTAAAAAAAACATTTTTTCAAATATATATAAAATCTGTTTGCAATCATAACGATACAGCTTGGAAAAAATGAACGTTTTTTTAAGGTCTCACCTACTTCATAAATCAAAAAACTTTTCTGAAATGTCTGACCCGTAGCTTTTAAGATTTTTCTACTATCTGGCCCTATTTGTGAAAGATGTGTCAACCCCTGGTTTAGACGACGGTAGAATTTCTCTATCCAATGTTTTTTTCTACGTTTTGTGTATACGATGCACCTTGCTACTGCAACGATACGATTGACAAAGCCTCTTGATTGTGAAATTACCTCCAGATACGCTTTCATTCCTTTTCCTTCCCGTGCAGACGGACTAATCGGAGCAGCCGTTGTTTATCCGTAAACTGTCTCAACTGTCATTACGAACCTGCGGCATCGCAGACTGTTTAACAACCGGTGGAACGGATCCAGCTCCGGCTAAACTGCTGCCTCTATTGTTTTGCTGTGAATGCAGTGCACTGTGCATTGTGTCAGGCACTTATGATTTCGGCGTACAATTTTGTGTAAAGAGAAATGCTCCAGCCCGACGTGATTCGAGATGGGCGAAGATGGGGCATTGGATAGTGGTGTTCTAACCTTTTTTTTCTTGTTTCAAAATTGTCTTACAAATAGGTTGAAATTTCTCAACCCCTTATCAACACAGCACCATTGTTGTGAGGCTAAGCAATTGCTGGTTTCATACAACAATAAAAGGCAATTTAGCAGTCGTTGGATGTGCGGTTCGTACGAGCCGGCATGTTTTGCAGATGTAAATACCCGGAATAGGTTGATGCAAGGCTGCTGCTGCAATATCTCAAACAGTGCTTAGCTTCAAGGTAAAATTTTCCTACAAGTATGCAATCTGCAGTACAAAGCGATACAATTTGTTTGGCCTTGTACAGTAAGGTTTACGCAAGGAATCATTTTACACAAAGCAGAGAGCTCAAGTGAATCGTTTATCCGTAACATTCTTAAAGGCACTTTATCAAATTAATTAATTAAACATATATTTCGGTTCTGCTGTAAAGCTTCCATAAATTCAAACCCAAATAACATCATTACCGACTAGAGTGGCCGATGTGATTTGCGTTATTGTCCATCTTAATCCTTACCAGCATCAAACCCATACAAACCCTCGAATTCCTGTCCTTCCGTGGGCATTTAACACATGTAGCCCACGCCAACAACAAACGCCCTGAAGCACGCTATGGTGAACCGAAACCGAACCACTTGCCCACTTCATTATTTAGCCCCGCACTGGCCGTTTGTCACCGGAGCAGCTTGCTTGGCTAAAATGAATAAATCGATGCCGTGTGTGCTTAGCACGGGTCCTAAGAGTAAGCAATGTCCACCCATAATGACGATGGTTCAAACTGGTGTTGGCCCACACCGTAAGCCGTACTCCGGTTTCCTCATTTCGCGGTTTCATCGTTCGGTGGTCGCTGCATGGTCTGTCAACAGAGTGCCGGTCATGCATGTAAATGGCAATGCAATTTCCCGTGGACACAAGCGGTTCATTTACACCCGTACACCGTCGTGTCCTTCTGACCGGGAAGCTACCACATGGGAGGAATGGTTGATGAAAGCCAACAATACCATCACATGGAAGTGTAAATATGGCAAGGAATAATGTTTGTTTCATCGTGGTCATACTGTGCATGGTATACACATCCTTAAACCATGGGCTGTGCAGTTTACATGCTAATACAAATCGATCAATAGGTGTTTGGATAATACAAAAAAGATTTTTTTCTGACAAAAAATCTTTTAAAAGATGAATTATACATTAAATACAATAAATACGCGAGAATTTCTTAAATTTTTATTTAAAAAAAGCTTCCCATCCGCTTACCCGCAAAGAGCATCATTAAAACCATGTAACTGTTACATCTGGTAGCTATATTCTATAAACACATCTAGAAACTTTAGAGCATCTCATCATCCCATCGGCTACACGATACGTCTACCATTCGCAAACAAGTGCCACCATCCTACCGTCAGGGGCACATTTCACAACAAATAGCTGTTTGGACCAGCGGTTCGTGTACTCGAAAGCATAAATTTACACTTCATCGTGCGCTCCGTCGGTGCCTCATGTTCATTATGCACGAGTGACTCGAGTGCTGATGATTAAAGGATTCCCGGTAAATACGGACTCCACACAACGATTGACCATCGATGATAATTTAAACAGCAAACAAACCCTTCGAACAGCGCAAATATTGGCAAGTGTTGTGGATTCCTACCGCACAAGGGATGTGATTTAATTAGCTCATTTAGGTTGCTGATTTGTGATGAAGACTACTTATTTATTAATAGATTTAAAAGTGATTTATTAAGACAAGTGCGCTTGAAGTAGAAAAAATGAAAGCGCCTGCAGCATATGCAAACCGCTTCACAAATCGCCTGAAGGAATGCAACCATATAACAAAAATAGCTTTTCAGGGTTTTCCATCATTTCCAGTGTTTGTCAACTAACAGTGATCTGTCATACAGCTTACAGAAAACATTAATAATATTTCTTTATTGTTATGTGTCAACCAAGAACAGATGTTACTTAATTTTATTGTCCCCACCTACAACACCCACCCACCCGCCATTACCATTGTGCTCGGATAAAAAAAGCCGACAAAGCATACACATTAAGACGGGTTTTTTGCATTCCATTTCGGCCATTCCGCCGTTTGCTTTAATATCAAATTGAATTAACATTCCGCATGAAGGAAACATTAGGTACCTTCATGAACCCCAGAAGCCAATTTGTAGCCGAATTGTGCTTCCTGCTTCTAATGAATGGTGAGAACCATTCTGTCAGTTGAAAAAAAAAAACGGTTACTGTTTGGAAAGTTTGTGCCTTTCATCCAGCCTGCTAGATGGTGGCAGCGCAAAAATAAAAAGCAACGATTCCAATGTAACGAGAGCAGCAGCAGCAGCAGCGTTTGTGTCATTTTGCCGTTGCCGGTTGTTGGGCGTCGAAATTAGACCGGCCGTAAATGGTACTTGCGTGTTTCTAATGCTAGATAAGACAAGATTGAACAAAAGCAAGTGGTAGAAAATTATGAATTATGTGCTAAGTTTGCAAGAAGCCGTCGGTGCACTCTATTTCTTTTCCGCAGCCATTCCCGACAGAAGGGAAGCAGCTCCAGAGATGGCGCTCCACCGGGAGTTAGCAGTTCGAAATTAGCAATGGCGTTAAATAATTCATCACAAAACCGGCCGCCAGCTTGATTCATGGCGAATTCCAACCTCTCTATCAAACAAAAAAGCACACAACCCACACCACCTTGACCGGCTTCACCGTATGACCTTCCCGTTGGGCAGCACTAGACAGTGAAGAAGAGCCCCGTGGCCACAAAGGGAAACAAAAAAAAAAAAACGTAGCATAAAGCGGCAAAAAAATGAAGCAAACTTCACCAACGGGGTGCAACGGCACGGAAGCGTTCTTCCACGAGATACCGCTATGTTTATGAACGTCGCAACGACAGCCCGAAGTTGCTTTTCGCACGTACATCAGCGACAGCGAGGGAAGAAATCACTCGTAAAGTAGTGATACCTGCAAAGACCGCTTCATTCTACGGCTGCCTAAGAATCCACAGCCCGCCATAGGAAGGGGTTGTTATCTTCGTGGCTATGTGACTCGACCGAGAACGTGGCGTTTTCCAGTGAGCTGGACAGGAAGAAGGTTTTGCCATCGGCTAACTTGCTGAAGCTAACCCACAGTTATCGGTTTGCATATAACTGCAGCCGTTTGGATGCAGAACCGGAAGCAGCTCACCAACAAAAAGCATACCTCTGGCGGAGCGAACAGGCGACGCGATTAATTAGATATAACTTAGACGTCACCACCCAACCTCTAGCGAATCATTTGAACCACCAACCCCATTTGTCACTTACCCCTACTTGGCCAACCCTGTGAACTAAGGTAAAAAATTCTGCTCGGTCTGCTTAGTGGTACATTCGCCTAATGGATCTTTGTTGTAGACATAAAAAGCCTACCTGTTACCAGTCGGACATTGCCGCTGCGGAAGTATACGCACTTGTCGCGGACGAGTGCAGTCGAGCAACAAAAAAATATCAAAATAATCTTTCACCGATGGCTCTTATGCTTCTCTTAAACGCTCATCATCATCATCATCATGTTTCGTCTTCATCTTTCTAGCGGTTCTTGGAGGAAGACTCGTGCCATCTTCCCCTGCGTCAGCTTCCACTGCCGCCATTCCACCTCGGCTGGGCGTGTATCTTGATTGATGGGACTTTAACACTCAACGACAGCGATCGTTAAGATATGCGGCCTAGATATGCTAAAAGTAAACATTGCTTCCGTTGGAAACGTGTGAGTGTGTGAGAGTTTGGGGGTCCATTTCGGGGTAATTCATAAATCCTATTTAGCAACATAACTGGTGCGTTTTGTTTTTTTCTTCTCTTTAAAGGTCTCAATTTGATAAATGAGATAACAGGCATACACCTTTATCAAGAATGTTGCTCACTTGCATAAATAATGAAACAAACGCTTTACCATACATACAAATAAATAGCACATTGAAGGGAGACGAGACAGATGATACTGTAGTGACATTTATATTAAGGAATCTTGTGACCCTCTTATGTCACATTATATTACAGACTGCAATTGATATATGTTTGTGTAAATTTGAGCAGATATTTTGATAAATTCTTCCACTAAGTCGAAGATGTAAAATGAAACCTCATCATCGCTATACAAATTTTAGTTGGAGGCGACGCATAACGTTGCCATGTTACCATTTCCCACATCCTTGGATCATTTTTTTGGTGTGAAGCATTTTTGATTTCACATCTCTTCTTTAAACTGCTTTCTTTCGCTATGCCTTCTATGATACCCTCGCCAACAGCCTATTTTTCCATGTATACTATGATTTTACCAAATGGACCAATTTTTACACGTATCTACAAACGCGCAATTTGAGAATGTTTTTAATTGTTGTCCTTGGGTATTCGCGCGTTTTCTTGCATTTGCAATCGGATCCTTTACAAGATTTTCAAAAAGATTTTAATGTTGGTCGGTGATGCAATGTGAACGGTTTCTTAAACGACAAAGCTGGTACAAAATCCTATTCGAGCCATACTCCTGCAGCAGCACTCACTTCTTCTTCTTCCATCGCAACAACAACCTTAATAGGTCTGGGCCTGCCATTTCTGGCTTTCTGTGTCTTTATTTACCAGTAGCTGAATAATCAGTCTTAAGTACGGGGGATTGGAACCGGGAGTACGTGTACAACGTGACGACGAAAACCATGACCGCTCTGCCGGACCTTGAGGACTACTGGACTGGTATTGTAACGCACGGCACCGGGATGGGTCCCGGTCCGTTCCTGTGAAGACCAGCATCGCTACCATCAAGCCACCGGGCCGCCCCAAAGCTTCCAAGTACCACGTGAACACAGGACTCACTATCTTGATTAATACAAATCAAGGAAGACCAGAAATGGTCATTGATTCCACGAAGATAGCAGCATAGAAAATAATGCCATGTTTTACAGCAACTTATTAAGATGTTAAAAAAGCTGTTTTACTGCTTGATTCGCTGCAATTTGTCATGTTTTTTACTAACAGATATGCGAGACTGTTTCAGGAGCAGTTGCTGTTGTTGTTATGCTGTGTTGTTTACTTCCCTGTTTAAATAGAGAACATTTTATCAAACCAGGTAACCAGGATTCTTGAACGCAGAATTTTGTGGAGTCAAGTCCCAATGGCTAAAACGCCATCAAATTCTAATAGGAAACTTTTTTTGAATGAAAAGCTCGGCAAAATCATAGGCAACAATCGTCAGTTCAAATCCGACATCAGCCAAGAGGACTGACTTCCATCATCATCTTGATCATTGTACTTCACCGGATATTTCGGGTTTGCGATTGCACTCCATGTTTGAATTTTTACGAAACAAGAAGATATTTAGTATGGCAATTTTTTTTTGTAAATCGCCTGTGCTTCAATAATCCATTACACAAGCTGAGCACAACATCCAGAGAACTTGGCCTGCTAATTCTGGACTTTTTAAACTTTATTTACCCGTAACCTGGATAGTTGTTACTGGGAACGAGGGATTGGTCCAGGTGAAATTTTATACCAGTTCTGTGCCGCTAAAAAATACTCTCCCAGGCACATCTGATAAAATGGCACCGTATGAAATCTAAACATGTATGTGCCTGTTACTAGAAAGGCATGGCTCAAATATACTTATCTGAGGAAAAAGTCAGAAAAAAAACTTGGGTAATCTGTGGTACCTGATAGTAAAAACATTGACTTTAGATGAAATTATATGCGGAGCCTACGAAAAGCAGAAATGCATAGTAAACAACAAAGGGTATTATCTGACGCAAGATTCTTAAGCACTGCTGAAGTGTAATTTGGAATACTCCGGTTAAAATTATATGATGCATATGGGCATCACAGTCCAGGTGGGAACTGAACACAATCAGGAAGTGTCGTATATTTTTGCGATACATTTCATTCTTGATAACTGACCAACCCCGGGACTTCGGGTTCAGGACTAATCAACTGCAATGACTAAATATCTACAACACGTCGCTAGATGTCCAGATCATACGAATGGCTATATCAGACTAAGAGACGAACGAAGCCACTAACGTTCAAAGTCTGTTAAATCCAATAACAACAATATTAGCTATTTGTGACTTGGAATATGCTTTGCCAAATAGTTTTTATGAGAGTCGAAGTGGCCGGGCAGAGAAATTTGATAATTTATTAAACTAAATGAAATAAAATTAACAACGTCCACCATTTGGGAAGAAAACTATTTTTTAAACATCTTTTAGTTTACGTACATAACGGAATTCTGTTGCATAGCCCTGTAACCGGGCCGATTAGCTAGTTACACCAAACAATAGCTCATTAAGCGTTAATTCAATCCCATTAACTCGCAACCACGTAAGGTGTCCTGCAGTTAATGAAGGCTCTCGCTGTGTACTCAATTGAAAGTGCGGTGCAAGTCATGATACACAAACATTTGGACACAACTCCTACAAAGCAAACCTTCGGTGAATACAGTGCACATGATCATGTCCGGCAGAAAGGATCGATCGATCATGGCTAGGAATTATTGAAGTTCCAGCAAGGTGTTGTCCAACGTAACGTCGTAATGTAATTACGTCAAATTAAGGTATTGACATTTGTGAACTAACACGACCTTGTTAAGACCCATGCGCTAATGGTGTCAATGAAGTTGATCATTACGAACGTGCTAATAATAGCTCGATGATATTGGTGCTTAATTTCCAAATGCAAAACGTTGTTTCTGCGCTGAGCAGTATCCAGGTACAGCTTCAATTTCCAAACCACAACATATGAAAATGCTAATGCAAATTTATTGTTTTGGATATCAAATAAGGAAAATAAACGGTATACAAATAATTCGTTCGATCGGTTCGAATATCATTTAACAATGACAGAAAAAAAACAAGGTTAACATTCGCTGTGTTGCTTTCAAGCGCTACCGGTACGGTGATCCACAAAAGACACAAATCCGTTTCACACTGCAAAGTTGGTTTCACTTTCATACATCACTGTCCACAACAAAAAAAAAACCAAACCTCCGAAACGATATGTGACACTTGCCCCGATAAATGTCACCGTTTGTTTGCGGCTTAGAGAACGGCTGACCACGGCTGGTCCGCGGTGGATTATCCAAAACAGTGACGCCAACGCCAACGGAGCCGTAACGATGGTGTAGGTGTTGTTGGATTCCGTGCCGTAGGTTTCGGTTGCCAAATTAGGTACCCCTTTCGGCCGGTTGTCGTTAGTGGCGCGTAGTTGCGTGGTCCGTTTCAAGTTTAACGTGCCCTGGGGATGGCGTTTTTTGTTGTTGTTTTTGGCAAAAAAAAAATGAACCACGTACGAAGAACGAACTAGCTGAACAATGAGCTTGGAGTTACGGTGATAGTGCGTACCGGCCATGTGGTTTCACAAACAGCCCACACGATCAGCGTGCGATCGAGAACGAAATGGATCGCTTGCTGGGGCAGGTTCGAGGACACCCACAAGGAACGGGGCAGCACATTATAGGATCGTTAAATGCAGATTTGAAGTATAATTAACTGTTCCCAAAAGGGATGAGCTGGACTATTTGGAAATTGTTTTGCTTTGTTTGCTTGCAAAATGAAACAATTGCCGGGGCAGTGTGGTAAGACTTCAATTGGGCAACACATTCGAATGAAATTGATGGAGTTGATGGAATTTCTGTAGGATATTGATAAAAAAATTCCACCATCTAACCAATATCTAATGCTGGTAGGCGTTTTGAAAGTTTGATTTTATGAGAATGCTGGGTTTGTAACCATCAATCAATACGATGGCGATACCATACACGGCCTGATGAGCCTTGCGGAGGTGTCTCTATCATCAAACTCGATGATGAGCATTTGCACAAGTTGCTCATTTGCAACAGCCACAAATGTGAGTGTGTGTGTCATTTACTGTGTGATATTGCAAAACGCACAATTTGATCACCGTCAATTGAAACACGGCCGTTTGGCGATGCTAATTGGCTGCCCTGCACTATGCGACCATTCAATCAACAATGGACGCAGTTACACTCCCGCTTACTGCGTGACAGCCCTCCGCACCGGTAGTCCCTCTGCCGGGAAAGTAGTGAAACTTGACCCGCTTTCGGGCTCAATGTCACATTTGTTTTGTCGCCATCGGTAGCAGTATAATTGTTGCAGTACCTCACACCAAATACCCGCACACTCTTAGCGTATTCATTTTCCTCAATTTATTGTCACTGTTTTGAGTGTGACTTCCTCCCAACTTCCAACACTCAACTCGCCCTTTTATGGGTGGCGATTGTTAAAAGCGCAACAAACCTTCACCGTATCCGCAAAACCGCGTTGCGCGTTACCGAAGCAACAATTTTAATCATTCACGCAAAACCATTTTAGTCAACACCGCCTGTCTGGATGGAGGAATGAAGGTTTCGATCGCAGGAGGCACAGGATTGCGGCAATGATCGTTTTCCGCTCGGCATGATTGGTGGTGATCGATACGAGGTGGTACGTTTTTTTGTTTTTTTGGAAGAAGGAGATTGATCATTCGTTGGCGGTTGGCTACCGTAATGGAGTTACTGGGAGTTGGTAATACTACCCTGCCTCAAGGTTACCGATGTCGGAAAGTGTAAACAATTGTCTGGGAGGGAAATTGATCTTAACGTTGCGCCAATGCGTTACTGATGTTTGTTTGACAGAATCAAGGTTTTCTTAGGCAAACAGTGTTCTGTGAGAGTTAGACACGAACAAGAGTACAACCACGACAACGAATTGAATACTTACTGCAAAGATCGATATCCGTTCGGAATATTCCACGCACGTTTGAACGACAGAATTTCAACCACCTCCAAAAAACTTCAAGTAGTTCTCACCATTAAGCTATATCACCGCATCAGAGCTTACGCACTTTAGTGGGCAAAGGTTGCCTACCTAATGCATATAGTTTTATCACAAAATCCGAACGGTTTATTCCGCCGCGGGAATCACCTTATCTTATCACACACGATTTATTAGAAGGACCGGTGCAAGGCAAACAACCTTTTTGCCCTTATCAGCTACGGCGTGGGTTGAACGCTTATACGCCCAGCTGTTTAGGGGTGATATGATGCTGCCTATGCAAACACTATTACCCCGGCCAAGGCTTCCATCCGGTAACACTATTTGCACCCGTGCGAAATTGCACCAACTCGACGACGAAGTTGACATCGAACTCCGCGCAGTGCAAGCAACGGTGGAGTTTTGGTTCGCAAATTATTTCCCTACCATATGGGTCGTGCGGGCCCCGTACGTAATGGGTTTGACATTCCGGTTCGAAAAAAAAGGCGCACTAAACACGCGTAGGTCACCACTGAACGGCAAATAATCCTCCGCGCGTTGTTGAGGGGATCCACTCACTCACCGCACACCGCACAGCCAGGTCCAGCCCACGACCGGTCGCACTAATCGATGCAACAGATATTGGTATTGGTACCGAACGAGGAGGGACAAATAAATTCCCAATCATATAACCTATTGAACCGACTCGGTTAACCACTGCCGGTCAACGGACACCCACACAATCCTTAGACACAGACACGCACAAACGGATCACTTGTGCAAATATGCAAACACTGCACCGAAACGCATTTGCACTAAATAAATACACGCACGATAGTCGCAAGGCAAACAAAAGCACAATTAGGATTGCGTGAACCACCGACGCCAGAGACGCGTTTCAAGCAAAATGGCGCAAACAGCAACTTTCGATGGCATCCACAGCTGAACTGACACTGCGTGTGTGCAACCTTGCTGTGAGCCCGAAAAACAAGCGTCGTGCGAGCGCGCGTGAAACGAGAGATAATGCGTGATTAAAGTGGAACCGAGAGCGAGACACACTCTCTCACAACATCCCACCGGAATGTGTCCGTTGCATGCTGAAGATCTGCTATGGTGGGGACAAGGGAGCGGGATGCACTTTCCTGCACACAACACGATCCTCTCACAATGTTGCGAGCTGGCGATCGTTGCGTCAAATTTCTTTTGTCTCTCGTACTCTCGAGCTCACTCTCTCTCTCTCTCTCTTTGTGAGGGTGATCGTGGTGTGAGCATGACAGCAGATATCGAGCGGTAAAGATGAAATGAATGAGCGCGGAGGAAACGACATGACGCTTAGCCGATCGTAATCGATTACAGAAGCGTATCACGATGAAATTAGTGCAAGTGGAACGGTGATCATAACAGATGGATGGGGGATGGAAAACAAACAAACAAAGGCATATCAACCATAACCGTAAGGTGATTTGTTGGCGGAGGAGGAAAGAAGGTTTTGTTTTTGAATTTTAGATTTAATTTAATTAAACAAATTTGTGGTTTCAAGGCGAAACAATGCAGGGCTTTCAATTTATTCGATTATCACAGTTGAATATTCCAATCTCTCCATCGTTATATTATTAATGCATAATATATAAAGATTTTAAAAGTCTAAATTATGTTTAGAAAGGACCATAATGATACTTAAATTTTTAATTTAATAAATATTACATACAGAGTCATATTTAGGTACACAAAGAAAGTCGATATCACTGCCCAGTTCCGTTCTGCTAACGAGATACAAAGTGATTGTTTACTCAACTAATCTCCACCTATCGAATAAGCAGTAGAGCGAAGAGCTTTCAGATAGAAAGACATCTTCATTTATGAAATTTCTACCATTTCTTCTTCGTAGGCACTGCCCATCAAATCCCTTCAAAGCCCTGCAACACGATGACCTGAGACAACAGCGCTGAGGAAGTACGATCACAGAGCAACACACTGACGTGGGAACTGGGAACGCAACAGCGTGACGATCGATGGAATGTGTTGAAAGCGGACAAAGTACCAAGCATTGGGGAAATTGTTTGCCATGGCAAGAAGACGCACGAAGGTAACGTAAGCAAACAAACTGGCGGTACAGTTTAGGGCGAGAAGCGGGCAAGATCTGTCCCGGAGCACTCGAGACGACAGGGTTGGGGGAGTTAAATAGGGTAATTAGAGAAAAGCACCCGATCGTGCGTGGTCCGATGTGAGGTTTAGCTTGAAGATGGAGTGCTTAGTGGTATGTGACACTTCAAGTCATTTTAGTTTCACAAATTTTACTAAAAAAATTATTTGCTTTTGCTATATTCTAAAGCAAACAGTTAACGTTTTATACAATTTATTTATGACGTTTAATTTTGTAGTTTAAATAATATATTAACTTTACGAAACCGTTTACAGGCACCTTTACTGAATGTACACTGAGCAGAGCGATGCAAAGCGAATTCCGAACCCGCTGCTGTTGCAGTAGACATTCTGCAAACACTAGCCACTGTGAATGCAAACGACCGCAACACATCAACAAAACAGGCCCACAAATAAACACCGTGAAAGCGAACCAAATGCGTCAACGCAACCGAAACAGTGGCCACCTTCCGTTTGGGTGTCAGCAACTTCAGCTTCTGGTCGGTCGGTGTCGGTACGGCAATGTGTTGCTGTTCCATGTGTGCCACATTCCAGCGGTCTGATCGCATCGGATGGCGCGTACCGTTTTAGGGTGGGATTAATCTTGCCGATCGATTTCGTGGAGCAGGAACACCCTGCAAGGCCGATGTTCGATTGGTCCTCGAGTGTTACGGTACGGGCGGGAGGAAGCGGTTGCATAAATTGACAAGAGTGTGTAGTTTTCGCGAAAGGTATGGAACTCACCAGTGCTACCAGTGCCGGTGTGATGTAAGTGCCTGACTGGTTGATGCTGGTTTCGGTTCCATTTGTAGGAAAACATTAAATCCTTTCATTTTTGGTTGGTGATCTAATCGCGTGGTCGTATAATTATTGCAGATTGAATGTTATAATTAAACACAAAAAACTGTCTTACGAACAATAGTCAATGTTTTTACATGATAGCTCCTTTAAAAAGGCTAACTAAACGCCTAAAGGTATGCTATTCGCTTTGCAAAAGTACTTTTTGTTATCAAATTCGTAGCTTCAAAGGAAATTATGTCATTTTATGACAATTTCTGGAATCTTCCATTCGCATACCATCCCACATCGTGTTACGAGACATCAAACGCGAGTTAGTGCGATAAGTATTTGCGATTATTCTTCATCTGGCTGTGAAATTATTCTTCACCGTACAAAAACACCTTTCATCCTAATGCGAAGCGCTGTTCAATATGTTCGCACATACACATACAAAAACATTCCACCGCTCGTTAGCATTTCGACATGATCGTCGCTAAAATCACCCACCGTCGGCAAACATCGCACTTAAACCGTTTTCTGTCTGGCTTTTGGATATTTAATCGAATAAATTATCGTAACGTTTGGCTGCTTTAAGTCAACAGCGCCACCACAACCGTCATCATCATCATCATCATCATTATCGTCTCTGGCATCGAAAAGCAACCACATCATAAATGGTATTAGATATGCTTTTTTTTGCTGCAGCACACATAAAAGACTTCCATGCGGTGCGATGATAGTTAGCTGATGTGTAATGTGTGCACTCGGCGGCGGAAAATTGCCAGAAAACCACGGAGAATGGTAACAATTTTCCATTATTCATGCCGCAGCGGTTGTCGGTCGGGGTATAGACGACGGCACGACGATACGATTTAGAGCTCTCCAGTAACAACAGCACTCGTTGACAAAACACGGACACAAAACCACCAGAAACAGAGAGATAGAGAGAGAGAGACACACACAATCAAATCAGCATAATTCAGAGACAATTGTTCGTCCTGCCCGTGCTGCAGCAGGCTGCTGGGTGCTGCTTCTGCGGACAGTGGAAAACATCGCACCGCAAAAGCAAACATGCTCCGGCAATGTGGCCAGGGAAATTGGCCAAGTGAAGGAAAATAATGTACAGTTGATTACTTAATAGGAACGAATTAATTTCATAATTGAATTTATATCAGCACAAACATCAACGTTCACACCGTTCCAGTTTGCCGCAACACGCTCGTATGCGGCAGTAGATGAAATGGTGTTGCCTACATGCAGGCGGTACGGTAGAATCAGTCATTGCTGAACCAACCACCGCTGTTTCGCAACTTGTTGATAGAACTGGCCGACCAAACGGTTTGGTATCGTAATGACCATGTCGGCTGGGAAGGACTTCCAACGGCGCTACATGAAGGTGGCAACCAATTTCATCATGCCGATTATTGGTTCGGTTCAACGCAGTGGAAGAAGTTGCACAATACCGTCAACAACAACAACATAGTACACTCAACAGACGCAACATTCCATTCGGTTCCGGGGAGTAATGTTCTTCGAACGAATTATGGTGCAAGGTGCTGAAAACGGTCGGCCACAACATCGCAACCCACCGTCGGTGCACAATCGATTCTACCACAAGACATCAATAGCGTGAAAATAGAACGCTTAGGCGAACCAGGGTGTGGAATCACTCCACACACCACCGGTAAAATGGTAGGTAACGCCGGGTAGTAGCTCAAACCAGGATTTGTACAACATTTCACACATTGTGCACCCTTCGTTCCGCAGGAGAACTGTGGAAGCATCGCCAATGTTTTTTGTTACACTACTTCCCCAACCCAGGCTCCCCATGGAGCCACATGGGTTTTTAGATACGGTGCGAGTTGAAATTGAAATTTACTAACCCGAGAGCGTCCAATTTCAGTACCGCCGGACCACGGTACTCGCGTTACCGGTTCGATTCCTTTGTGTGCGGCGGTGCAGTTGTAAAGTTTACATTAAATTTCCACCCGCATGGATTTACGTTCCGGGTTGTGCAAACAATGGCAGTGCAGTGAAATCATGAAAAAGAAGAAAAGAAACACAGATACTTCCACTCGATGCTTGGGTCGATGCAAGCACAGAGCAGCACAGTGCAATGGGGAATTTCCATTCGAATGCACATAGATTTCATCATAACGAGCGAAGCGAAGAAAGAAATGGAGAAAGTGAAGAGAGAGAAAAAAAATAAATCACAATTCCCCAGCTAGCTTACAGGATTTTATTTTATTTATTTTTTTGTTAAAAAGGCACTACACTATTCACCAACAAGTTGCAGGAGTTATTGATCATTCCTGAAGGAAATTCGTTACTACTATGATTTACGATTTTTTGCGCAAACAACAACCACGGCGAATCGGTTAAGCAAGTGAAGTGAAAATGGTAAACGATGGAGTTGATTTGTTTGATGACTAAATCAGTTTCAGCGCGAGCAAACTCCCCATTTACGGTTACGAACCAGACAAAATAAACACATTTTAAAAAGTTCCGCCACAACCGGCGGCGTATTTTTGCCCTCCAACCAACAATCTTTTACTTGCACCACCCTTATCCGTAGCGGCGACAGCCAACGACGACCGGCATGGTTTGTAAAGTGATACATTTGCGTAAACAACAAAATATTAAACGCTCAAATCTCGGACCACTCGTCCTCGGGGGATTTTCCTATGATCGTTACACGCTCCAGCTTCGCACCGGCCAATGTTCGGGATTTGCAAGAAAGGACAAAATTTCTCTTTCCTCCCAAAAAAAAAAAAATACCCATCCTCTCCAAAAACCCACCCGGACAACCCAAACCGAAATTGGTAGAAAAGGAAATTACGGAAGTGAGAAAGGAAATTACACCTCGTGCAACAGTAGCACGGGCGAACGTGCAGTGCCCGGGCATGGCAAAACGTTGTTTGACAAATAAATAAACAACACCAGTAATAACCTAAACCCGGCCGGCCGTCCGTTGGTTTCGGGACGCTTTGCCCAGGCAAGAAGCCAACTAGCTATAGATGTTGTGCGGTTTATTTATTTTGGTTTTGTTTCACTGCGCCGTGCGGACAATGTTGCGAACGGTGGCAGTGCATCGGCGGCCGGAACAGCACAACAGGCCACAATCGTTGGCCACAAAGAGTGAGAATGTTTAACTCGTATTTAATACCCAACACACAAGCGGGGAATGAAAGAAGATTCTTAAAAGCATGATTTTGTCACATTGGGAAATTGCATGCATTTAGGCGCGAAACAACAACGAACGCTTTATCAGCCGTAAAGCGTTCGAATTAGGTGAGAAAAGGTAATTAACATTTTAGATCTTAGATATAGTTAAAGTTTTAGATTCATTTAGAAATAGGGCACTTTGTAACACGTGTATCTATTTAACCATTATTCCAATTGAAACACTCTCTTGGAATTAAACCATTATTCATTATAAAATATGTAGGAAAAATAATCATTTGTATTTAATTTTCGAAGTTTAATGCCAATACTACTCATCAACCTGCGAACAGCCACTTCAGTTCACCGTTTTGGCCAGTAAGTTCCACCAATTCATCATTCGACGAATGTCCTTAAAGCTCTTTTTTTCTTTAATTTCTGTTTATCGTCCATTATCTTTCTATTGGACGTAACTGCGAGCAATTTGGAGGATTCCGGTGTTTTGCGATAAACTTCACTACAACTTCAACTCCATAATTTTAGCCCGTCCTTGCTATAATGGCAGCTGGCAGCTAGATCTACATCATGCGACTTTATAAACGGTAAAACCCATTTGTTGAGACACTCCTTCTTATACAAATCCGAATTTATGTTCATATTAGTGACAAAAACACTTTTTGCCACAGGAGTAGATTCCTTTCCAAATCATGAATTAAAAGCCATCCTTGAGGTTTAGTCAGCAGCTTCCGAGCCCGGATTCTTCTGGCCATTGATTGTTATTTTAACTGTGGATTGTGACGTTTGTTTGCTCGGAAACACTTAAATCCTGCTCAGAGTCGGATTAGTCGTACTGTAGAGCGGTCAGTGTTAAGGTTTTTGGCCAGATCATAGTCCGGTACGTTAGAGTTAGCCCTGATCTTCCGAATCTTCAATCGCAGTTGACGATCGACGGTTCCACTCCGTCGCTTAGTTTGAACCTTACGTCGCCTGAGTTTCCTTACATGGTTTAATCACTTCGACAGCAGCGAGAGTTGAGATCATTATACCCAGCTGATCGAGATTAAGGTATTTCCCCAAAGAGGGCGCTGCCATCGACTCGCAGATCCCGAAGCAGCGTTGGAGCCGAGAGGCTGGGTTCACGACCGAGGATCGTGAGGATAAAATCACATGCCGGCGTTCATTCGAGCCGCTTTTGGTTGGTGATAAACATAATTGAACTCTTCGTAAAATAAAGTGTTTAAACTAGTTCTGGGTCTGAATGACTTTCATAGAGAATATTCGAAAAGACCCTGAGACACTGACATCAATAACCAGCATATTCACATTGCTACAAAGTCAAAAGTTGCAATATCTAAGGTGCTATCATACCACCAACAAGCCCCATTGTTGCCAGGTACCCTTCCATCCACCAAAAGACAATCAGATCTGACTGGGAGGTATCAGATTGAGGATGACACCACTCAAACACTTTCACGCATGCTTCATCCAAACACGTGCCACTCACTTTTGCCGGTGATCAAAGCACCAGGGCAGCAGGGGATAGTAATTCATCCCGCTTCATCGGAAGTGCTCCGATTACGTGCGGTCACGTCCGCCCGAATGTAATCTCTTTCCGGTTGTGCTAGCCGTAGCCGAGATGTTGTTTTGGACCCCCCTGAATGTTTGAACACCGGCAAAGAAAGTTGTAACTGTTTGGATGGTTTCGTTCTTTTTGTTTCTCGGAGAGGCCGTATTGAAACTGCTGGCTTCAGCAGATAGTTTCCGTCGGCAATTAGTCTCACAGCTGGAACGCTCCATTCTTTCATGCTCCGAAGTGACCGTGAGCAGACCACCGTGCTCCATTACGCGAGGTTTTATTGATTGAGCTTGATTAGCGTGCGTCGGTATCGTTGGTCGATTCAATTTAAGCCAGTACTGCGTTCTGGTTGACCTCGACACTGCTTCCCAAACTGTGTGGTGGACAGTGTTGGCCAATTGGCAGCCGAGACCACCACTAATCAATCGTATTCCGAAAACAAAAAAAAATCATTGAGGTTCCTTGCGGTATTTAAATGGAATGTAGTGCCACTTCTCGCTTAAGCGTTTTTAAGATCTTAATTAATTAAACCTTCAAGTAGCAATTCTGCACGGTGAAAGGGGCACTAAATGGGTCTTTCTTCTGCACATTCACCGATCGGTTGTGTCATCGTTCCGCCATGACATCATGGCAGTATCGGTGAGATGAAATTTGATCCACAAGCGTACAAGTAACCACTTTACACTCCACAGCACCAGCACACATGGCACGCCCCTGAGTAGTGTGTGTGTGCCGAACGGAGTCTGTGCGTGCCAGTGACTTCCAGGCGCAGAACGGCAGCACTGTAAGATGACACCTTTGTTGTGATGTCGTTTGTTTTACATCAACCCTAAAGACGGGACACAGCTTGAAGCAACCACAATCAGCCCGGTTCATGCGTACCAACATAGCGCTCGTACAGCATAAACAAACAAGCCGTATTGATTGACGGTAGTCGATGGTGTATTATGTGTGATGCTGAAATTAAAGTCGTGAAATAAATACAACCATTTGGTGACGCTGCCCTGGCATGCGTTCAAGCTTTGCGTCGCGTTTCATCAGGCATAGTAGTAGTGCTGCGATCAGATGACTTCCCAGGAATGGTTTAGGGAGGATTTAGCACTCGAACATAGCAGTTTCTTTTACGAATAACCAACAAAGAACAAATCAAGGGAAATGCTCTTCCGGTTCATTCACATCCATAATACTTTAGCTCACGGATTACTCCTTCACACACACACAATCCGGAAGCAATCTGACGAACCTCATGAATTTCAAATTAAGCCGTTACTACCGAAGAAGTCCACGACATCGATGTGCTGAATGTGAAAGTCCCTATCGATAATCCTATCAGGACTTTCGTTATGGGGTTTTTATCATAATCTCCAGTAGATGAGGTTTGCAAATAAATTCTTGTCTCAGTATACTAGCACACACAAACGGAACCAACCGAAATTCTCGTATCGTGAGCTCGATCGTGGTATCGTGTAATCCCAATGTTACGAAATATGTTTAGCTTGAATGCTTGAATGCTTTAGAACATCCAGTTTTATCATCAAAATGATCATGGGACTTACCTTTCCATCTTTCGTGTCAGCCGCATGGTATCGCACCTCGAGCTGTCCTCCCAGCACGGCATACCAGTAGCGTCCCTGCTCACCGGCACGGAATACTACAACAAGAACCAAACAATGCTCAATCACTTTACCATTCCACTATTTGATTGTACAACACAAAAGAATACGTACACGTAACACCCTTTTCGAGATCCTCGTAGAAACCACACATAGCCAACTGCTGTAGCGCTGACCCTGGTAATCGGCATAGTGGCTCGACACGTCGCAAACGGCACGATATTAGCTCACAGTCACGAAGATTCCGGTCACAAGGCCTAAACGGAGAGAACATATTGAGAAGGTTAGTAATGCTGTTTTTTTCTTTTTATGTTAAGTTTTACAATACGTTCAAACTGTCGTTTTTCACTTCAAACGTCAAAACGCAAAAGAAAACGCCTAAACTTATGCAATGCGTAACACTATTTGGGTGCGAGAAATTTTGTTTCTAGTTATATTAACGGTTTTGGCTCAAATTTGACCAAATTAACGATGAAAAATGTTATCCCATGTGTAAACGGTTAACATCAACTCTCTGATAAAAATAAAACGAATCTTGCATTTGTTATCCGTGCCCAACGCCATCACCTATCCTCCAGCGAGTGAGTTGAAATTTAACTTCACAACAGCCAAAGTTTTGACATCTTCGCTTTGAAGCGTCAGCATAGGGAAAAAAAAGCCCCAAACATCCACAACTTGACGGTTCGTTACCTTATGTTCCCTTTGATCCGCTTGTTCGAGGGCGAATAATCTACCGCACGTTTCGCACAATATTAAAAAGACAAGATAATATGTTCATTTTTGTGCTCCAACCGGTTGAAGCGTTGCTGCTGAAATCAGGCACAAAACGCGAACCTCCACCTCTAAAGCCCTCCAGGAAAGTGCCGCGGAGTAACGATTCACTTTTGAAAGGATAACGCTTGACGTGGTCGCCAATCAACTTGCAGGCACCCGCGATGTATGTTCGGTGTGGTAATGTGAGCCCAGAGCTCCCGAACGCAGAACAACCGTGTGCCGAAGGTTTTTGGGGCGCAAGTTCTTGGAACGACACACCAACCTTTGGGGGATTTATTTTTACGAGCAGAACCGAACATCCGAGACCGAGACGGATGAAATTATGGTTGGGTAGCTTAACCGTGTGTAGTTGAACCGGAAAACCAGCAGGTGGGGAGCGGTGGGATTTTCCGATGTGTGGGACGGATGTCTACCAAAATGACATTGGGGACAATATTAAAATTGAATTTAAAGCTGTCCAATGGATGGGTTGGGCTCTATAACTGTAACCTTTTGGGATATATCGTGTTAAAAGTTACAGATAACAAGATAATTCTGTAACTCTTCCGCAAGTTGTGGAACTTCATTTGCCGAGCTTATAATAGCTAATAGCTTTTAATAATAATAGCTTTTAGCTCGTATGGCGCCTCAAAGTATACTATTCGCATAACAACGGAACTTTATTATGACGCCGCTATGAAAAAATAATACGTAATAAGAGTTTTTTTTTTACAATTATTTAATCAATTTAACAAAAAAAGAAGATTGTTTATTCTAAGCTGAAAACAATATGCTATAAGGACATTTTTCCTTCCCAAAGTTCCACCCTAGTATGCCCCATCTCTCTATACAAATAAGTCATGATTTATGAAAGCCATAATTCAGATTTACACATGCTTGCGCTTCCAAAAAAAAAACTCGATAGTGCTTTCCCACTCCCCTTTGGTCTGGTGCGTTTCACCATTTGATACTCCAATCAGCCAGTCGATATTTCTTCCTGCTATCGCTCACCATGCACGGTAGTGCACGTGAAATCAATCAACCGCCACAGCCCGGGCTGAAAAGCGGAATTGGAAGCAACATAAATTTTCCCAACCCGCATCCCAACAACCATGGCACGATTATAACCGATATTTCCCTACCGTACTACCGTGTATCACCGTGGACGCTACCGCTGAGGGTGATTTGTTTTTATTCTCACTAAACAAGTGCTCCGCAGGGAGGCGGCAAAACAATAAATACATGATCGGCTGTGAAGGAAGCGGTGAAATATGGGTCTGTCCCCCAACTCCCCGGCAGGATATCGGAATCGGTTAAATATATCATCCCCGTGCGCGGATAACGATCCCTAAGTACACCCCAAACTAATTGCCGCACCTTCAACAGCTCCCTGCGGCGGTGCTTTTTCGTATGGCGCAATGTATCAGCCCAAGCCCAGACCTGTCGTTTATCAATATTGTGAAATGTGAGGATTACACGTTTCAATTCCATCAAAAAGTTCCATTCCATTGGAAGCTATAATTTATCTCATTCTTGTGTAGAAACCTGCCACAAAACCACCACGAACGTCTGGCTTGTGAGTTGTGCGTTAAAGTTTGAAGAAAAGACGAAGCAATCCTGCACACCGTGGCAGGATCCATTCTGTATGCTAATCGAACATATGTACACATCAAACCCGCGCAACCCGGTACACATTAATCGATTGTGAAGTCGTCTCCAAAGCTCGCCCCAGGAAAGCTGTACCGGTTGGTACTTCAGCACCAAACGATCCCACCACTAGCGTAAGCCGTATTATGTGCGGCAAACACACACACACACACACACACACACACACACACAGAAGAGTGAAAGGGTCCCGAAAAAGCCTTGGCAAGCGTATAACTGATCCGTTAAATTCACCGGCACTTCTCCACGGTTGACTTTCAAAGCAATCCACCCTTGGCATTGGGTAGGAGTGCCGGAAAAGGGGTCCGGATTTTATGGAAGAAATGTATCCTCGCATTATCATAAATGAATATTTCACAGCACGCGTGTTTCGAAGCCACGGTTCAGTGGCTGCCTTTCCGTCGTGTGTGCAACTGTCTCAAAATCTCGGGACAGTCGAGATCAATCGCGTACGGATAGCGCTTTACACCATCCCCGTAGCAGGACGAACGTTTTTTTTACGAACAAGTAATGTGTGTGGTGATACAAAATGGTGGACAAATTTCGGGACGACAGGTGAGCCGATAAAAATCAGTTTTATTTACGTCAATCGTATTGATGCGATTGGTGGAGAATGGGAGCCGGTTCGTTAGCGGGACGGCATTGAACGGCTGGTGCATGATTAATGGCGTGAAATGTTGCTCCATTTTGTGCTTACAAACGTTTTCACTGTAAACGTAAAAGTTAACGCTGCAGATTAAAATTGTTTTTGAAGTATTTCGCCTAAATGTAGGCAATTTGGACACAAATTGGATTTCATTCGAAATAAGAAAGCATTCATGTGAAATTTTGCATACTTTTAGGCGTTTTTAATTTCTATGTTTAGTTTGCAACCTATATTAAATTGCACGAGTGCTGACTTCACTATCTCATCCCATCAACACAAACTAAAAATCATCTTCATTTAAGGCAAATAATAACCATTGCTCCAAGCACATTCACGAAAGTGCATTGGAATATGAAAGAAGTAAAGGGCATTATCCCATTGTTCGACACCATTATGGGCATTATTTCAATTTCACAGCAACTTATGACGCTTTTCTTTCCCACGCCCGGAAATAGATCCCGAGCGTTGCCGGTGGCGATGAGGTGAAAGAATAAAAATTATGCTTGACCTGAGCCACTGAAAGGATGTGCACCACAACAACAACAAAAAATGGAAATAGAAAAGAAACCATCCCAAAGCCGTAGTGAACTCACGCCGGTACGAAAATCCACTATCGGCGCCACACTGTGCTGCTGGGAAGCGGATTTTTGCTACGCTGCAAAATGGTTGTGGGAAAACACAGGCGGAAGCCGTTGTGGAAAAACTTTCTTCTTTCGGCTTCACGGCCGACCACCATCACCACAACGGGCGCATGCTTCTAGCAGCGGTCCCGGAAACCCATTCAGGATATTTTTATGCGGAAACTGGAAACGGAAATGAATGCAATGCATAGGACGGGACCGGCACGGCCCGATAGCATGCAGATCGTGCTGATAGCAATGAGAAAAATAGCACAAAAACCACCAGTTGAAGCTGAGACTATGAGCGGGATTTAGAGTTGTGCTTTTTGCCGCTTTTTAAATGCGCGTGATTCTTTCAATCTGTGCATTTTTTTTGGGGGGAATTTTATGGTGAGACGTTGGTGATTTGTTTTTTTCGCAGCTGAAGCACATAATTGTGTTTTATTGCAAGATTTCCATTTATGGGGCACGCCAATTCCGGTTCCCTTTTAAACGTAAAAGGAACACCTAAGCGTCACGCACCTTCATTAAATCTAATGAAATAAATACCAGGTGAAGTTAATTTTAAATCTATTCACTAGAGTACCTATAACTTCCTTAGCGCTACAATCCGCTGGGGGATCGAAAAATTGACGTGTAAAACTACCAAGCAGCTGTGCGCTCTAATGTTGTCACACTCAAAAGGTCGTAAAATTTTGTCACTCGTCGCAGCAACATTTTTAATGACGTCCATTCACACCGCCCGTAGGAAGTTGCGGCGTGCGGTCGGTAAACGATAGACGACGGTGAGCGTGCTTCATCGTTTCTATCCTAAAACGACCACACACACACACAAACACACATACAGCCCACTTACGGTGTGGTGGGCCATCGAGCTAACGAGAGCACTCCGAACGCGAACAGTAAATTGCTTCCCATCCTTTCCAGGCCATGCTAGGCTGGAAAAATCTGTGAAAATTGCACAAGAAAAACAGCAGCCTCACTCACAAGCCCTAGCAGGGGGTTCGGGTGGTGCGCCTATGCCATCGGTGGACTGTTTGAACAGCTTAACTGATGAAGTCGATGGCTTTTTTACGAGTTTAACCACATTATTAAATTCTTAATCGGTTTGTGTGCGGCAGGGACAAAGAAAAGTCGGAAAGTAAGCTCGTTAGTGTCGGCTTGAAAGTATGGTACAGCTCATCTTCAAAAAGAAAGTTCTTTGCTTAGGTGGAATTTAATTGACAATTATTACTTAATTTAATTTTTCAATAATGTGAAAATAATTTTGTCGACTTAATACCGGCAAAATTACGAACAATTAATACTCATTGCATTACTCTACGCAAGGTGGAGGAATGTGAAGTTGTAAACCGTGTTGCATACATTACGGCGCATTCAATTCCGTTTCATAATCAAGCGCCTGCATGTATGCAATTTCCGACATTTGTTTGATCTTACTTATTCATAGGTATTATCCATCGAAAAATTAAATTCATAGCGTTGTTGTATGAATGCAATAAATTCCACCAGATCTCGTGCCATTTTGCACAATGACACACGAACTCTGAGAAATAATGCTCATAAAGCAAACAATTTGGTAATAAACACAATCACACAACTTTTTCCAAACATTGCCTACACAAAGAACACTGCAAAAAAGCGAAAACCAAATTGACAAGACAAAGATTTCTAAACAAACTTCACAAATCAAACATCGCTTCTATCAACTGGTGGCAGAAAGCCAACCCACACATAAGAGCAAATAATAGAACCGGATGAGAATGTGAGCGGTTTTTTTTTGCGTGCGCTATGTCGTTTCCCAAAAGTGGGAGCCATTTGCTAGCGTGGGAGCCATTTGCTTTCGCCTAGAAAGCAATGTTATAAAATCTAAAAGAGATAACAATACGGCGCCTCCATGTTTGGCTTGGGTGGGATAGCTTGGAAAAAGATCCACACCTTGTTTGAAGCGCGTACGCTAAACGACACCAGCATTAATTTTATTCTACTGCTCTAGTTTAAAAAACGGAATATTTGCTAGATCTTTGCTTTAGACATCATCTTACCAACCTTTGCCGGTGGTATGCTTATTGAATTAATATCCACCCGAGAACCAGTCTGCTTTATTGTTCGCTTTGATATAAAATAATCCTTCGGGGATCGTTTTCCCAGTTCGTAAATGAACCGAGATGAGCTTCGCATTCCAAGCAACCGTTCCGGGAATGTTCGAAACGAAGCAGCATAATCATTTGCGAGACTTGAGGACACACCGTTTGTGGACCGGTAAAATGAGCTATGTAGCGTTTTTGTGTAGAAATTTTGCTTAAGAAACCATGAACAATACGCGCCCTCGTCGAGGAATTTTGTTCTACGCCGGTCTGTACAATAGACACTCGGAGAAAAACTGCCACTGCTGAAAGCCGTTCCACGTTCACTCGCCGAGTAAGGCAATCATGTGAAAGGATAATCACTTTTCGGTCGGTTGAACTAACACATTTCACTCGATCGATCCACGTGTATGGGTGAACGGAGGAAGACAGAGACTGCTCCGAAGCCGAATTTTGTGTTTCCTCATACAGATTTTCACAGTTGTCTGGCACTCGGTGAAGCAACGGACTGTTCAAGGCCGCCATAAGAAAATGCGGCACATGTGAAAGTAATCTAATAAACTTCATTTTGTGTCAAAAAATTGACATGCAGGGGTTTTGATGCGATAGTATTTCCCTTTCTTTACGATCATTCGGTACACGTGACTAGGAAGAAATTTCAACCGAACGGCCAAAAACAATGATTTGAATCGAACAAATACATGTTACACAATATACTACATACAAGCTGAGTGTGTGTGCTTGTTTTTGTTTAAATTGTGTAATGTTTTACTTTACAAAGAATTTTTTTCATTATTAACGGTATTAATAACGTGGATTGCATACCTTTAGGGGCATTGTGAAATTCAGCAACGTTCAAGCGAAATCCCTTTTTCCAGTGTATTGTATATTCGACTACTGAAGGATTTTTATTTTAGTGGTTCATACTTTCTAGCTTTCCTTATCAAAAGCTCCAAAACGTGCCTAGCGATTCAAAAAAACGGACCTAAATCGCTTCGTTACTACGAAAAGCCGAAAAGAAACCCACTCCATTGGGCCCATAGCAACGGAAGCCAGCTTGAAAAACAATTGTATTACTTCAAACACTTCCTGTAAATGATAAAACAGCGACACGGAGCGCTCAGGTCCGTGTCCGGAAATCCTTCCAAACTGGGCGGTATTTATTTTCTGCTATTTATAGTAACCTTTTTCAAAAACTGTCTGCCGCGCGCCCATGCTCGTGCAGCTTTACGCTGTCAATAGTGATCGGATAATGTTCCGCATAGGCTAGCCGCACTAAAAATAGGAACCAATTTGCGCAAACAATCACTTCTTTGCTTTGTTTTTGGGGAAGCTGTCTGAGCAGACAACTGGCGAAGATGCCCACCAAACGCCACCGTCACTACGGTTCGTGATACAGCAGTCGAAGCATCCATAACGGGTAAGTCTTCCCTGGAAGGAACGAACTATTTAGGCGTTGGCATTACGGGGAAGTAGCTGAGAAAACAACACAGAGGACGATAATTAATGAGACAAAATTGGTGGAGCTCAAGAAACAGGTGGGATTAGTTTTGTCGTTCCTGTTGGAAAGCTAAGGCGTAACCTTTAATTCCTTTCTAGCAATTTACGACAACTGTACATTATGAACTTTTTTACGTGTAATATTTCTAAATCAAATATTCTTCAATGTTACAAACATGTAGAATGTCTGCTGACGAAATAAGTAACGTTTTGATATGTAAATCCAGTTTTGTACTGCAAATTGCATACATTTAGGCTCACTAGCTAACTACGATTCATTGCTAACAACGGCTAACCTTTTGGGCAGTGTGATTAAATTGAATCTAAGTAAACTGTACATGGTAGGGATGGCCTGGCAGGTCGCTGCGCTAGAAAAGGGAGGGAAGCGAACCATTGAGGTGCGGTTTAAGTTTTCCACCTCCCGGTATGGACACCATATTTATTACCAGAAACAATTTTCCTATACCCAACAGGCGCACATTCGCGACTCGTTAATATCACCCAAATAACAAATCACAATCATGTACTAAATTGACAATTACTTCCAGATTACTTCTCCGGGTGAAAATGAAAGTGTCCTTATGCTCATGTCGGAATAGCCGAACCCATGCCAAGTGCTGTTCACTATCGCCTTGACCACCACCATAATCGGTGCGTGGCGGTTTGCGTTTGTGTGCTTTGGGATAGGTTAGGGAGCCTAAATTATCACACGCCCGTGCCAAATGGAAACCGAAAACTGCTAAACGAACCATTTCTCTTTTCCCAATGCCCAATCCCAATTCCAGCAAACAGAAAATCATAGTTCACAGTCTCCACAACATTCCGCTGACTCACGGAACGGAAACTGGAGGAAATTGTAATGCCGCTCCGTGGGTAGTCCTCCGCAAGAGAAAAGGCAAAATGTTTCAAAAGAAAACACCCATCTTGCTATCGCGCAGCAGGCGGTTTTCCGTAACAAAACAAAAAAAAAACTGCCCTCCCCCCGGTTACATTTGGGTGTGCCGGGTGGGTGGGAAGAACATAACAATAAATCTCAATTTCCCACCAACTGCTGCCACCTTCGTTGCGACCCCGCTGCGTCAAGTGTTGCTTACCCGAGTGACAAAACACCGAAACAACGGTTCGGAATGTCGGGAAAGTTTTCCTCCCCCTCCTCCCTCTTCCGTTTTGTTTGTCTCCGTTGCGAAAGAAATAGATTTTCCAACCGCTCTTGATCGGGATTGGGGTGTGCCGATCGGGAAAAGGGTGCCCTTGGCAGGGTGGCCAAGCAGCAAAAGAGTTACACGGTGGTGATTACATTGGGGCTGGGGACGGTTGTTTCAGGTGGATTATTGTGAGCGCATTGGAAATTATTGGTGGCCATAAGAAATGATGATCCGCTCCTGTTTCGCTCTTCTGGTCGAGTGCTTCCGGAAGGGAAAAAGCTCGCACCGGTTTTACTCCTCCTAAATGCAATCAATGCTTCATTTCACTTTCAAGCGACACACCCTCGCCTCGAACGAACCAGCCCGCAAAAGCTCGCCTCGCGGGAAAAAGTCACTTGAAAGCAAAGGGTCGACAAAAAATTGTCATGCTATTGAACCCGTCTCAGTTTCTACTATACAGAGATAGGTTGCCTCTGTAGCCGGGTCATACGCAACCTGAGATGAACCTGAAATGGAAGGTGGAGGTGGATCACTGCCGGTCCTGGGATCATCCTTGATGGTGATCACCATGATTGAGAATAATATCATCGAACGGATGAAGGTATCGTAGTGCCATGACTTAGGGAACGGTAGAAAGAAGCGAGCGAAAGAGAGAGGGTCAAAATGATGATTATGCTTTTGATGCGAACCGTGCGGAAAATTGCCCATTTCCCATCGTGAGCGTTGGTAAAGGGCACAGGGAAAACGCGTCCTCCCGAGTTCGCTCCAAACCGAGTCCCATTTGATGTGATGTGCGCACTTTATCGGAAGTAGTTAAGTAGAGTGATTTTTATGTAAACGTACGACATCGGAAACGGATGCCTCTCGCACGCGTTTAGATAGGGAAGAGAAAACACACTGGAAAAAGTGGAAATTAATTGTGCTTTGTTATGCATTTTTCGAGTTTCGAGCAAAAAAGTATTCTTATAAAGAACAGAAAATAAATTTTGAATTTTGTTTGGTTTAAAAGGCAATTTGCAGTCTTTTGTCGTGAGTATTGCATACATTTGGGCGTAACATATCATAGGCGTGTAGAAATGCTGCGAGAATCGCTTCACCTCCCGCGTACAATATTTAATGTAAATATTTTTAAAATTCGCCTAAACCACTTTACACAAATATGCAAAATATTTCAAGCTAACTATCCATGCTGCAGAGCTTTTTTTTCCTATCAACCTCGACTGCCTTCCCGGTACCCCAAAAGGGTGTAGTGAAACCTTTTGCGGACTATGTCAACGGTGGTTGATAAATATTATGTTTCGTTTTCAGGGCCAAGCAGGATCCTTCCCGCAACTGTGTCGATCCATCCAGCTATGAAAACGGTAACGCCGTAGTACGGACGAACCACGAGAAAGAAGGTGAGCAATCTGTCAATCAAACCGATGCCGTAACGAAAAGCGACCCAGAACGACGCCACCTTTACCGGGTGGAAGGAATAACCGCGGGTTTGGGCAGCTTCTGCTATGAAACGAACCGGCATCATTACACCGAATGCAACAAATTATCGATTATTCGGTCAACGGTGGAAAAGGTTCTGTGTTTTTTTTCTGTTACGATTTTCGGTGAAGGGTCCATGATAAGCGGAACTAATGGATAGCACTACCCGCAAATGCTAGCGTTAATGGACTGCCGGTTTAGACCTTGGTAATGTTGGTGTGGTGAGGTCCTCATTAGGACGATTCGTTTCTGTCCCGAAGGTATTGGCATATTTGCTCCAATGACAGGTTTCAACACTGTGCTCGGACCCTTGTTATTTGCTCATATTTTTATTTTTGCATTTGTAATAAAAAAAACCGAAATCTCTACTTCATCAGTAATTTGACTGGCAACCAGATGAATATTTGTGACAATTTATCATTTTCAGTTTATTATCAAGATTTCTTGGGCGATCAGTTTATGGCAGAAAGAGAGACACCCTCGGCATAAAACAAACCTGCTACATGATGAATTGGTTTTCCCGCTTGTAGTAAGTGTTATCTAAGATATTCTACTGATTTGATTTTGCCTTTATGCTTTCTTACGCTCCATCTAGAGCGAATTGTAAATACGATATCATTAAATAATAACGGTCATTTTTCATCAAGATCATTACATTGATCAGCAAAATTTATCAATCATAAGGGTTTTATGTATTCCAGAAAATTCCCATCGCGATTTCTCATAACTCCATCGAAAGATTGGACATCGATCTTCCTTAGTAGAAGAATTTAGTATATGTCAAACTCCTAAAAGTATGCAAATCGTCACAAAACACACTCTATAAGTATCGCAATAGATGCTTAAAAACAAATAAAAAAAAACAAAATTACAGGCAGTTCCCGAGATATGCTATTATAGCGGACATATATAACCCGGACAAAATCCACGTATCTCGAATTTTCGCGTAAGTCGAATCCTGGTACAATTTCGTTTATACTTCAAAGGCACAGAGTCGACTTCCTTCTCTGCACTTAATGTTTTCATCAAATTATTTTACTTTTTGAAATAATAGATTAAAATAAAATAAAAACTAATGTTTTACATAAGAAAAGAAGGTATTTCCGACCAATTTTTAACTATATTGCTTAGATTTTGTGCTAACTCATCTGTCAAATTTCCAAAAAGCGCGCATCTCCGAATCCGCTTTTATCGAGGACTGCCTGTATTATCTAACGAAACTTAAATGCAATGAAGACAATGTTTGCTAAACAATGTCATTGCTAGAGATACTCGTCGTACACCCGTTGCTAAGGAAACATTAACCTTCGAAAACAATATGCCTCTTGTTTGTCTCGTTTCCCGGAAAACGAAAAATCACATTTTCCACTCAGCTACAACTTGAGTGGCTTCGAACAAGTCTGCAGTGAAGATAAAAACACATTAAAGCTCATCAAAAGCTTGACATTGCGCTTTCAAACTGAGTAGTGTTTAAATGTTTCTACACCATTTTAATTATAAAAACAAACAATCAATAGATGCTTCAATGTAGTAGTAGTGAGCCTGAAAGTCATTTTACCTTCGATTTAAGAGCGTCTTTCGATCATAATATGCTGGATGACATCGCAGCTATAAAAGGCTTCCCTCAGCAAACGGCCATCTGCCACATGACGAGGGTGGTTAAATGCTGCTTCAAAAGACACTAGCTCTCAGTGGTCTCCAAACATTTGCTATACATGTCGTAAATGATACCGGCCAGCTTAAGCTGCAGAACGATGGGATATACAGCTCGTTTCCCCGGTTCTCATCAGTAAAACTAAGCTTTTCCCTTCTGGCATTTCCAGAATCTCCTCGGGATCAGTTCGGGCTTGAGCTGGGTGGCTCGAACACCGGTACCAACTGTAAAGAATCGTTTTTTTTCCTTATCAGAGTATCTTTTTGGGCAAAGTTAACTTCGGTTCTGCTCTTTATCTTTCCGCACCAGCCCCTTTGGGGAAAATGAAAGCGGAAGAAAATATTACGGTTTTGGTACAAAAATTAATAATCGAACAGCTATTACGAGCACGGTGGACGAGACGGAGTTCACGGTGTCCAATGTCGTGCTGTCTGCTAGAGAGATAAACCAACACGCTTAAAGCAGATCCCCAGATGTTGTCCGGCATCGTGTAACGGAACGAAGCACGAACTTGTATGCCCGCAAGGAAACTTTGGAGACCTTTCGGTTTGGAATATCGCCTTGGCGAAACGGTTTCTGGTTGGGAGTTCTTAAAATACAGCCAACGAGATGGATGCGAGCTGAAGAACGAAAAGAAACGCGGTGCTGTCTGTGTGAAGGGACCGACCTACCACAACCACCCACACCAAAAACCCACCTTGCGGATCAGTGCTCCGACTGGGTGCAGCTTTATGGCCAACACCAACACTACACAACGTTTCGGTACGTTGGAGTTTTACACACCTCGGCAAACCACACTGTGGAGTAGAGGTTAGGTCCTTCGGTGGCTTCCAAAGTTCCGTCATCCGACTGTAGTGTTTCTGTATTTGTAACACACGAGTGGTGTATTTGGCACACCTCGCCAAGCAAAGCTCGTACATAAGCAGACACAAACACATACATACGGAGACAAAGCTACGAGTATGATTCTTGTGGTGAAAGAGCACCAAACTCGTCATACTGGTAACCTTGACTACCTGTAGCCTGCTTAGGTGAAAATCATCGAACGGATGTGCTCCCTAATGGAAACTATAATATGATCCTCTTTGACGTTTGTGTGCGATGTAAAGGTAAGTGCTAACGTTGATCAAAGATGGTCTGTCTCTAGTCTCTCTGTTATGACGTTTGAAGTCCACTAGAGAATCAAATACCACTACCTTTTCATAGATCAATACTCTAATTGATGGGTTCTAGAAAGCAAATACAAATACGTTTTGATATAAAAATTGATGTTTTAGCACTAATGATGTAGGCAAGAATTTACAATTATCGTCAAACAACAGCGTTTGACATTTAAAGGCACCTCAGCAACGAATAAAACCTAAACCTTAGCCCCAAAATAATAAAAATACATTTAATAGCAAGCTACCGATGTTGACGATACGTGTCAGCCTAGCTCCGTGGGAAATAAATATGATGCGACGCATAACTATTTATGAACCTGTGACTCCATCGATCAGTCTCAGCATTTCATTCGCCCTGCCCAGCTTCGCTACGGTACAGGATTATACCGAAACGGAAGTTCGGAAGTTTTGCAAGAGAAAAAAAAACCCACTCACACACATCCCCTTATTCGCCTTCGTAATCGTCACCATCGCCGACATTCGGGCATGATGAATGGTGGTACACCATTTTCCGTTGTCCGCCGCCGTTGTCGGTGGAAAGGGCTCTTTTTTTCTCTTCCATTTTCACCCATGGGTTCACCCCGCACGTATACACAGCCCATCAAGTCAGTTTATTTGCAAGCTACATGTTGCTTCACTTCGGTACGCTGGGTTCGGGTTCATTTTTCCTTGCCACGCTTCCAACTTCGTGCTCAGCTTTTGCCTCAGTGTTTTTATTACCCGGTGCCCGGTTCTCAGCCGATGCGCGCCGGCCGCTGGCAGACATTTCAAGCGAAGGGCAGAACCGTTCCATTGGTACTGACAGTGGTACGCGTGTATGTCCTTCCGCTCCGTGTTACAACCACCCCAACAAGAACCCCACCGTAGCTTGCGTATCATAAATGGCGATGATGATGGTGACGATAATGCTGACGCTAGGGGCTTTGGTCTTCGATGGCGCTAGCCTCGTCTGGTTTTGTAACGAGACGACCCTGTTGCGCTATTTTGTGATTCTTTTCCTTTTTTTCTGCTTATATTTCCTATCGTTTGTTGTTTGGGTGAAGGCTTTTTTGTCGCACTCGGACGGTTGGGCAAAACCATCACTATCACGAGGGTAAAGTTTTCTTTCACTTATGCTTCGGTGTTTGGTCGGTGCTTCAGCATCATTGTCAGAGAATTTGCTGTTAATTTTGTGGGTGAATATTTGCATTTTTATGCATGCGTGTGTCTTTGTCGCCAATTCCGCCTTTGACGCGCTGCTGTACACAGTTTCCATTTGGATAATCGTGTGTGCCTGTCGTAGGTACGTCTGCGTTGTCTTTTAATAAGAACAAATGAACAAAATAGCCCATGTACCGGTGTAAGGTGAGCGTTGAATCTTTTTGTGGGCACTGAGCAAATTAGGATGAGCGAAACACGCCGGATAAATGATACAGTTAGCTTCGTTTTCCATGTCTTTCTGAGCGACTTTTTGTCTGTTTCGTCCGGTAAGAGATGTACTAATGATGTAAACCATTACTCGTTCGCTTCTGTAGACTAAGCTGTATTTAATGAAGCAGGTCTTTTAAACGTAAATTTACGGCATACTAATTGTAACATAGAAAAGACCGTAAGGGGTTTCCCTTTAATGAAAATAATAGCACCCAGCGAGAGTACCAAAATACATCACTTTTGATGCGATCTAACAAACAAAAAACTGCTTTACTCAGTCGCTTTGATAGGATGTAAGCCTGCTGCATGCCTCGATCCACCGTTTATTTGAACCATTGCCGGAAGCCAGCCCGAGCGCATCGAACGTCCTTCGATCGACGTGAAACACCATGCGTCTCCATCAAGAGGAGACGGCAGTACACAACAACACCGACCGAAAAAAAAAAATGCACATTGACAGCTGTATCTACTCCGGAACTGGTAGTATGGATTGCCGTTTCGCTGTCACCGTCAGGTGGCGCTGCTCTTATGTCCTGGGGGCACCCACCAACCTGCACCAGAAGAACATTCGGCACTTTTTTCACACTCACACAAATCGACACGTTGGCTTGTTGGCAAAGCAACTATGTGTGCCTAAGGCAAGTAGGCGCAGATGCGTGCGGGAGTGTTTTGACAGGTGCGGCACACGGTTGTTATCTGTCGCAGTGCCCGGAACGCCACGGTACGGTGCAAATTGGAAAACGATGTTGTGTGAATTCCGACTGAATTCCCTTGGTTGTCGCGTGTGTGAAGCAGCTTGTTGGGCCGACGACGACGATGGTGCAAAGAAGAAGAAAAAAAAAGCGAGAACAGCCAGCGAAACCGTTTGTGCCGCCAGCATCCGGAGTTAAATTGAACTAGCGCGTATGAATGATATGTATGTTTTTTTTCCTGGGAGGTAGAATGTTGCTTCTTTTTCAGGAACGCTTAAATCGACACGAAATTCAAGCACTTTCAGCACACCGCGTTGCGTTTTAGCTTCGGCATTGCTTCTTTAATATTGAACAACATTTCTTGAGGTTTAAAAAACGCTTTTTAAGAGGAAGTCAAGCTGATTGAACCATCATTTCAAGCTACAATCAAGCTCTTAACAAGCTAAGGAGTATTTTGATGAAATGATTGCATAAATTTAGGCTTTCGAATTGCATACTTTTAGGCTAATTAATTTCCAGTGTATACGAAGTGTGTTAATAATGACTCTAAAAATGTTATGAAGGCCGCTTATGTATTGTCCACATGAAATAATCAGAAGAAACACACCAAACACCGAAAGATCAACAAGGACCTCAAGGTAAATTCATCTAATTGCAAATTCAATTACTGTCCACCCTGTCCACGGGTAGCGCGCGTTACAACCGCTAAGTATTCGCAATCGTAACCAGGCGAAGAATTTCCATGGCCACCATGGTTTGAAGTGACCCACCCCATGCACAATGGAACCTGAATTACGATCCGTTACCGTCCCATCGTGGCATCGAAATTATATTGAAATTTTTCAACAAGATGAATAAGCAATAAGCTGTCTTTTCAAATCCTATTATTTTCCTAGAATACGTCTGCCACCTTCCGGGCAGCGGAAAGTTTTTCTTTCGTTGGCGCTGAAAAATTGTCCCCCGAGCGTACGAAGCGTGTCCCCTTCAACTCTGGGTTTGTTTGAGTGTTTTACAAGCTGGTTGGCCACAGTTCTTTGCAATTGGTTTGAAAGTATGGACGAATGTGATTGGTTGAGTTGTGAAATTGCTAGGGAAGCTAAGATTTTCTTAGGTTCCAATATTGTTTGCTCGCAATCACTTCTGCTCAAGTGTCTCTGACCAGTTGAGATCGAGATAAGGATACTTTTCATTAAAAAGGGAAAATATATATTGGCCATTCTCTAGAGTTGAGCTTTAATATATCATCTTTAAATGGCGAATATAAAAAGATAAAAAACACCGAAGTCGAAGGAAAGCTTAATGCCACACAGAAGCGTCAGCTCGCCATTCTCGATATAATAAGCGGATTGGACGAGGAAATTAGCAAACAGTCAATATTATCCGTTTGCTCCGATTGCCGTGAATGTTTCATTACTTTGGCCGTGCAATTTTTTTCTCTATGCCACACTTTCTCTCCCCATTTTCCAAACACGTCAATCGCTTCGGCAAACAGGACGGCAAATCTTTCCGCAAATACGCGCGACACGCTCATCGCTACTGCCGATGATGCTGGCTGCTGCTGATGTTGGTGATGATGATGATGCTGTTGCTCGTGCGATCAGAAGATTATGCTGTCACAGACGGCTAAAAGTATATTTAAAAGAATACCCTGCCCTGCTTTGTACAAATCGAACAAAAGACACACACACACACACCGCACCGGTTGAGGATTGAGCTGGGATTTAAAATCGATTTTCGCTTGTATTTGCACTGACACACGCTTGCAGAAATTTCCGTGCTCTCTGTCATCGCATAGGGCCCAACCGCAGGGTGAAAAAAAAATACACTACAGTGGGAAAGTTTGATTTTTTTACCCTGTTTTTCCGCTTTGTGTTGGCTTTTTCCCCCCCACATACACACACACAGCGAATGAAAGGCAACAGTGTGCGCCTCAAATAGAACTTCACAATCAAATTCGACGCCCATCGTGTGCTTAAATCTTTTCACTGGAATCAACGCGGATCTCCGGAGTGTAGCCACAAATTTCGATTAACTTTGCCACAGTCAATATTGATTCAGCTGCGAATTGAGACGTTTGGTTCGTTTTTGCCCATTTTTCGTGGTGGTTTTTATCTCCCGCTTACACTTTCTTTCTGTGCAGGAAGGGCAGTAATTGCGGTGTGTTTTTTTTTGTTTTATTTTGGCGATGGTTTGAGTGGAACTACCAATAACTATTTCAACATTTTCAACAAATGGTTTGTAGTCGGCAAATATTTAAAAAAAATTCAATTTCAATAATCAAAAATCAATATTTCAAATATTTCCTTAGGCAAATAAATTCAGTGCTTTAAATATCGCGATGAAAACAACATTAAAAAGGGTAAACCATTCCAGTGGATTGGGTAAGTACCATGAAAAAGTGAACATTTCCAATCCCGAAAGCTCATAGAAAATGAACACAGTGAATCAAATTATATCCCTTTCGATGTATCCTTTTCTGCGTTATTTTGCTGCAAACCCCCTTTCACATACCCCTTACAGTCGGTTGAAAATAAAGAATCAAAATCATTCCTGTTGGTGTACCCTTTTCCCGATTTTTTTTAAACCTTCATAAACATAACAGACTGAACGTTTACTTCGGTAGCGCAAACAAATACGAACCAACAACACCAAAAAAAGCTCAACTTTGGCGCAATCCAGCAAATAGCCGACATATTTTGTATTAATTTATGGTCAATTGAGGAAAACTCCCAGAAGCATGCATGCGTTCGTAACGAATCCAACGAACTGGGGGGAAGCGTACTAGCGATGCAAAAACAGTGAATAAGCCTTCAAACTATTCCATGGAATTAAATCATCAAGTGAAAGAAATTAACTGTTTAAATGTGTTTTTGTCCTGCGTTGTGGCGCATCACGGGATTGGCCCGTAATGATAAAATGCACTGCGAAGTGGATTTTGTTTCGTTTCGTTAGAACGGCCTGGCCGTATCGACAGCGAAGTGGAATTAACTAAGATCGAATTGCTTACGATTTATTTTTCCATAACCAAATGAAAAATAATTTATTTTTTTATTTATATGAAATTAAAAATAAAATGTTTAAAGAATGAACGTAATTTTGTTTAAATATTTTAGAGAAATTCAACGTTGTCCTAAAGATTTCTAAAAGAATTGTAAATAGATTCTCATTATGACACCTTTTGTCGTGCATTGTATTGCGGATAGCATAATTTTAGGCGTACTATCTATTTGACATACGCCTAAAAGTATGCAAAAGACAGCTTTGATCAAGTAATATCAAAAACAAAGGTAATGTATTGCAATTTTATGATCCAAATCCAAAAAAGTATCTGATAAACATAGTAATAATGTAGTAATTTATGTAACATTACCGAAAGTACAAACCAAAGGTACACACTGACGAATCCTTTACCACAAACACGGTAAATAAGGTGTTTCAAATATTCGCATCAATCAAGGTGATCAAAATGTCATTTTCTTTCCCATTCAACCATTGATTCGTTTGATCCTTCGGGATTGTCAGCATGTCCTAGCAAGCTCCCTTCAAAACACCCTTTCGAAACAAAAAAAAAGCTAATCAATCAAACCGTGACTTACCGTTTATCTATTGCCGTAATCCACTCCATCGCCATGATGAAGGACGTTGTTGATGGTTGAGCCGCTGTTCGCTTCTGGGTCCTGTATTAAACCGGCTTAACTGCCTTCATTAACCGGCATGTAGCGCTATTTCGTTGCTCCACTAACCGCATTTACATCGACGAACGACACACGCAAATACTATTTTTCATATTTTTGCAAACACTTTCCACTAAGACAAAAAAAAATACATTTCACAAATCCATACGCCCGTGCACTCCGTTTTTGCGCAACTCAAAAGCTACACTAAAACCAGAAGTCCAAACACTTTGCTTCGGCACCACATTACATCGCAAACAAATAAAGACGTCGCGTATCTTCTCAAACAATCACTGCAAAAAGAAGGCAAGAGAGCGGTGTTAACGCCAAGCAAACGCCGGTAGAGCAGTCAAAAAGTAGCACACTTAACACAACCAAACTGACTCAATATGCTTATGTTTTACTTCAAACGCAATTGGTGGGCACACAAAAATCAGCACCGTGTAACCAGCGATGCCGTGATAACATCGCGGATACTTTGCTGAATGTTGACTGATGCCACACGCGACCAGTGGTGGTGGTGCCACACACACACGCCTACACTCATCTGCTTTAAATCCACTTTCCCTTTATGTTTGAGTTTAAGAGTCTCGAAAGCTTTATTTCTGTTTGAGTTCAGCGTGCAAAATGTAATTGTAAACGTGGGCTTAACCTGTTGTGACAAAAGGCCTTCCTAGGGTTAACGTACAGTAGGTAACCAGCCGTGTGCGATTTACCTTCACAGTTCAACGCTTACTTCGCTTACACAACGCACACTGTTTGGATAATTGAATTTAGAAGAAACGTCTTATGCTAATAATTCGACTAAAGAAGCAACATTAAAAAAAATAGCACAAGCAAGCAAACAAAGTGGAAAACGTTCTGTCACGTACTGTTTATCACCGCGCAAAGCATCGCTCTCGTAAACATTTCTCAGAAGAGTTTTGAATGCTTTTTTGTTTTGCTTATCCCCTTCCGGCTAATGTCAAATCACAATCCGGACGACGTTCTACACCCAACGCTGCTTTCCATCGACATTCTTTAATGTGATTGCACACGTGTTTGCATGCTACCGGCTGGAGGATGTTGGTAGACCGTTTCCTTCTCACAGCTGGTCTAGTGTGGAGGCACCACCGTGCAGACCACGTGGAGCACAAGGATGTGGTGTGTACGGTTTTCAACATTATTAAATTTCTTTTAACGTTTGTTCCTCTCACCGACCGACCGTGTGGACCCATTGGCCAATCTGTATGAGCTCGGTATCGAAACGGAAGCGCACGGGTAACCCTGGCAGTAATTGCAACCGTCGTCCTTTTTGAAAGCTCCATCAATCTGAAATGATGAACAGGAGAAAGAGAGAGAGAGAGTAGATAGCAAAAGTTTGATTAGTAAATTTCGTTTCAATTCCGGTTACGCTTGTGTGGTTTATTCTTTTACTTATTTCGACGCAGACAACTTTTTTGCCCCTTCTCAAGCGCAATAAGGTGAACAAACTCTGGGCTGGTTTTATCCGTTTTTTTTCGTTTGGTTTACTTCGTACAGCTGGTACTAAATTAAAATCAAAATATGCATGAACGCTGTGGAGTGATGATTATTGCAAACGCTTTTCGTTTTCCGCCCCCAAAACACGAACAGGAACTGGGGGCTGTATGGGGCTTTTTATCTTCTTCAAAGCAAACACAACCAGTTCGACACATAACACACCCGAACCAGGGATGTCCTTTCGTGGCCTTTTGCCAAACATTTTGGCTCTTCATTTGCATTCAGAGCTGGCATTATTTTTGACTGTCCGGGTAAAAAGTTGTTGAATTAATTAAACAACTTTTACACATGCCGATCGGGTTTCCGTTCGTACTGCGAGCGTTTCCAAAATTTCTCTTGCTCAGTGCACATGTACCGAGTAGCCTGGAACACCGCAATGAATGGTGCGAATGTGTGTTTTTAAGTTAATGAATAAAACTCAATATTTAACTTGTCTGCTTGCTGGGAACGAAGAAAATTATTCATTTTAGCAGGTCTTTAACTCAATACTGCCTTCTTCAAACTGTAATTGGTTTTTAAGGAATGTAATTATATTTTAACTAACTAATTTCATGCAGAAGAAAGTTCTGTGCATATTTACATATTTTACATATTCTGCTTCTGCTTTTGGGTTTTTTCACGTGAAAAAAACGGATAGACAGAAATACCACAGCAGGCGACGATTGTCGTGCGGATAGTATACATTTAGGCTGCTTTACAAACTTGAGGTAAAATGGTTGCCAATAGCGGGATATCTTACATTTTGACGTACTTGGCAGAATTTTAACACATAATGGTAATTTCTGCACTCACATACAACTTGTAGACATGCATCCAGTTTAAACTAAAAAAAATGGGCCTAGCAAAAACTCTTCGAGAAAAAAAATGAAGACCATTAAACAAAATCTCTATATCCATGTTCGTAGTGATTCAACAACAATCCAATACACTTATTGGCTTTATGCAAATTGAATGATCAAATACTATCGAATTGATTTAACAAAACAAACACAGACATACACACACACACACATACACACACACGACCAAATATTTGAATATGATTTATTTTCCATTAAAGGCACATCGACCCAATAAACAAACAAAGCAATAAAATGATGCGGTTTTGGGGGAGATGGGGCAGGCGCAGACAAAGTAATTACCTTTAATGACCGCATTGGAAATGATTAATTTGCAACATCAATTAATTAGCTTCCGTGTGGTGAAACGTTGATTTCCTGCCGCGATAGCGCGATGCACTAGCAACTGATAGCAATACAACATCACGGTGCATTGGTAAGAATTAAATTTAATCAAGTAATAAATTGTGTTTCAGATTTAAAAAAATCCCATGTGGCCAGCAAGTGGAATTTGTGGCATGGAATGTGTTGTTGTTATGCTGCAGTGCATTAAAACAACAACATTTGTCAAATGTTTAGAATGCAACGTGTTTCCTTCATGAATTTCTCATACACAATCACGCTGTTGGTGGTGGAGGCATGCATTTTTCATAACAAAACCTCTTGCCATAACAAAACGCTCTTTCCCAGCACTTAATTCTGACTGGTTACCTAATTTTCCCTATATGAGCATCAAACACATTTTATTCATAACCAAACGGTTCAGACAGTTTGCGCTTACTCCCCCCTTCTAACGGAATAATTGAAGAGCAATTTTGCCTAAACTTCACAACACCGCGCTTTTTCTTCCAACTCCAAAATTGGAGGGCAATTGTGTGCTTCATGTTGTTCGTTTACTAAACCCACCGTACCACCCACCCAACCATAAATGACACGCGCGAGAACCGCGTGCGGATGGAAATGTCTTTGTGGTTTGATTTATTCGCCCGCCCGGTTTGTGAAAGCCTCCGAATGACCATCATCAATTTGTCCGACATAACGCAAACCTTCCGGCCGTGCGGGATGATTGATTTGTTTTAAGGCACACGACACCACTAAAATCCCACGCAACCACGCAACGTTTCTTTGCGGAAGGGTGTTGTGCGAGTGATATTTTGTTAGCGTTGAAATGCTTGCTGCTATTTGTCGCTATTCAGCCTGCAGACCTGAGCATGTCCGTCAATGCGTGCAATGAAAGCGTTCAAATATCGTTTCCCTATCGCACAGCTCCCACACACACAAAAACCAATTCTTAGGAAAACGATTGAACGTTTTATGCTACGCGGAACGATATTTGTGTGGACATTAATCATAAAATGGTCTAATCGAGCGTCAAAGATTGAACGATTGTTTCCGTCTAAACTGTGCTTAACTCTATTCGATTTCGTGTCAACAGGAAGAACAATCAAGGAATTACTGCTTGACAAATGAGTGCTGACGCAAATAGTTATTATTTTAAAACCCTCCATCCTAATATGCAATTCAAATGTTTTTCACTTTTTTGAGGCACACGAGGCTTAACCTTCGCTTATCGCATAATTAAAGCGCATTCTTTAACTGTAAATTGGCAGGTGTCAGCCACCAATTAAGCGATTACCACGCCGCTGACCGTTTGGCCCTTAAACTCGTTTGGCTCGCACATTTTCGTACAAAGTTCTCGGTAGCAAAATTGCTGATACTGTCAATCGACAGGCCTTCCTCAGTGCCGAAAGGAACGATTCCTTCATGTCACCCAGCATTAGGCGCCCGATTTGATGGATAAAATATTAATTATCCTTTATGACACGGACGAAACGGGGAAAGCTAACGGATGCGAAACTGTCACGATGCTTCCAGCGAGTCATTTTGAAGCGCAGAAAGGACATCTCCATCGTTGACTCCACACTCTCCACCCGTTACGCTCCGTTGGTGGTGCATTAGAGCATCGCGTGATGGTGCTTAATGATTTATGGTTTCCAGATAAGTTTGCCAACTTCTCAGATGACGACAGTGATAACCCCGGACAGGGGGGGAAATAAAAGGAACAATGGTTACGCAATGGCGAGGGAGCAAGGATAAGGATCAAAATTGACACACAGCCGGCAGAAGTTGGCTCAACCGCAGATAAAGGATTGATGCTCGTAGTTTGTGGCCATGGATCAATCCGTACAATCAGATATACCCGGTTAGATTTACTCATCACAAAAGCACGAGCCATGCTGTGTCATGCCATGGATGAAGTACTTTCGGTACTTGATTAGATTGTTCAGCTTGCTGGAAGAGGGGCGATATGCGTTTTAAAAATCTCCTAAAACAAATACTTTAATAAATGAAGAGTATACAAGCGGAGGCGAATGAAATGTTATGCAAATTTCCCCATGCAGTCCAGCACGTGTCTTGGGGATTGCATACTTGGAAGGTAGCTCACAGCTCTAAAATATAACAACAAAAAGAAAACCTTTGGGTAATGGTTGAGATTGGCGTGTTGCTGCTAATTAAACTCACCTTTATAAATTCATAAAGTGCACGAAATTTATAATTCCATTTTTTATCTGCATACACTTAGCCCATAAAGCTGTTTTTGCAGTATCAAAAACGAAAGCTCCTTTCATCCCGAAAAAAAAATTATACATTCCAAGAGGGCAACGATATTTTATCTTCAAAACAGACACACGTACCTAAAGCAAGTCTGGCAGACGAGCACGTTAAGAAGTTTATTTTCCACTGAATGGTCAACCGTAATGATTTGCCTGTGTGTGTGTGTGTGCTTGATCCCGGCCAGCACACGCAACAGACCTCACATGTGCATACTTCATCGCACAAAACGTGTCGCTCCTTAACCACGGCAGGGACCGAAAGCATGCGGACCCTTCCCGAGAGGACGCTAAGCAGATAAAGTGGCATGTGAAAAATTCTGCACCGGCCATCAGCTGGCCTGGTCAGCGCGGACAAAAATACTTAATGCTCTTAAAGTCCGACGAAGTCCAGACTGGATGTCGCCAGCGGCAGGACCAACCGGTGGTGTCTACCTGGTCCGCAAAAGAGGAGAGAAAAAAAAACCGAGGTGCGATGTGGATGTTCACGTGAGGAATGCCAACGATCCTCCTATCAAGCTGCTGGAAAAAATAAAAAAGCTTAGCTCTCCGGGTCTCGGGGTCTCCGGGTCTCGGGGTCAGTTCAAAAATTGAGTGGAGTGAAATTTATGCAAACAGAAAATTAGTATTCCGTCGTCCCCGGGTGTCGTCCCGGGCCTGGTGCCTGAGCACCGTACCGAGGTGGAAATATCGTTCGAGATTTGAAACTCGAACGCTGTTGCGCTATGCATCACACTGACAGGAGATGGAGAGGAACCTTTGTGCTGTAATCTTCGCCGGTATCATAACGTATGATGCGAGGATATTCTAACACACACGATTCCTAGCAACCTCGGGTATTTGTCGCTGAGGAGTGGGAATGTGGGATCTTTCAAGGGGAGGGGGACAAAAAAAAACAAACCACCCCCACTCAACCAAACCAAAATACATAACGACCTCGGACAAACTGCGAGTCAATTTTACTTAATGCCTTCAGCTCATGGGCGCACTTAGCCCTCCGGTGATCCATTGCCTAATTGAAATTGAATAAGTAATGGAAAAACTCCCACCACCGCTCTCATGGTTGGGAGTTGTAGGTCGTTTTGTCGAAACAGGAAGGGGTCTGCCGCGAGGCTCCATTATGATTTCCATTTTAAACTTGATCCCCTGATTTCCGCGGAATATCTACGAGCAACAGCGGACAGGTTGTCTCTTTCTCTTACCCTCTATATTTATATATCCATCTTCTTCTTCACACACACACACACGCAGACACCGTCTTCCTTCCACGCCATCATTCTAAAATTCTATTTTCCCCAACCGAGACACACCGAAGTTATATCCGGTGGATGTCCGGAGAGGAAGCTTTCGGGAAGGCCCCGGTGATCAGGTCCTCTGTGGTCGAAGGAAGCTTTCCGCGAAAGTTCACCCATTCGCACACCGTGCCCGTTTATCTTCCGATCGGAAGAGGATGTACTTCTGCACAATGGTTCGAAGGCGGAAGTGTGAAAATCGTCTCCCTGTAGAGTTCCAAGCTGTCCCACTGCTGTACGCAACCGTACATCCCCAACCAAATTTCATCTGTCGCGCATCGGGGCGAAGAGTTTGCGAAAACTTGCTTGATCTTAAGGAAAGCAAGACGAAAAGTTAAACAAGTGAACACGGTTTTACGGTTAATTCTGTAACATCAGCTGGGCTGGGTAGGCAAACGATGTCGGAGCGCAGTGCAACCAACTCGCGGTATTCGAACAGTCGCGTGGCTGACAGGTGGTGGTGCAGCGGCACGTGCCCGACCATTGGATGCCTCATTCTCACCCGAGAACAACGCAAAACGGAAAGCCATAAATAATAAAGAAAATTTAATAAACTACGTGAATATCTACCCTTCGCTCAAGATTCCGCACCGAGTGCAAAACAGAGTCGCGACGCGACACAAGGGGGCGCGGGGTTTTGGGTTCTTTTGCCCGGGGAGTTGCAAAAACTTTCTCCCCGCAAAACGCACCTTTGCCGTGGTGAACGTGCTTCAAAACCTAACCTGTCGCTGTATGCCAACATGCTGTACATAGTCACCACGCGCTTGGGTTGTATTACGGTGGAAAAAGCTCCGTTTCAGGCGGGGGTCGCCACAGCACCATCACACTCGGCTCGGATCGATACACGTTTAGTAAGGCCGCCGAGCATGCTGAAAAGCAAACGTAAACCACGTGCGCGACCTTTGCCAACCAAGGCACCACCGGATGGTAGAGTGTGTTACACCGCTTTCGGGTTGGATGTAGCAGAGGCAGCACACCGTACAGCGTCCGATGCTGACGAACGATGTTTGCAGCGGGGCATGTTACCCGGGACCCTGGAATGGAAAGCTTTTAAGCTAAGCGTAAAACCATATACGATGTACGGTGCTGTCAGCTGTTGAGCTGCTGGGGGCTAAAATATTTATTGACGATGCGTTTCATCGTTTGGCATAAAAGTTTCGCCCGTGTTTCGGCGAACGTTTCTACACTTACTTGCCGTGCTTTAGCGATGTTACAAAATGTATACATCCCACCAAAAAAAAAAAAAAACCATCATTACGATTCGAAAACATCGAAAACTTTGCCCACTTTGGGCACGACATAACACTCCAGAAAAATGGTAAACAACATTCGTTCAAAAACCACTGCCTGGCCGTTGCAAGCGGAAAATGGGTTGCAATTCCAAGTCCCGTTCTGGCAACGGGACACGCTTGTTTACAACCGTATCTCACATACCCGTTTCCCGATTGTACGCGTTTCGCCAGCATTGATACTGACGCTGATTAATCAACTGTTGCCCCTCGAGGGTGCCCAAATTAAAAGGAAACAAGTAGCGTAAAAACAATTCCACGCCACACACTTCGTTTCCTGGCGTTTCCTTTTTTCTCCCGGGCATTTCACGTCCTCGGCTGCATCTGCCTGAAGATGGGTTGGTCTTCGCTTCGCAGCCGTATTTGCTAGTTCCGGCGAAAGGCGAAGAATGTTTTTCTTCCCATTTTCGCAAAGCAACAACCGGGGCGAACGCGCAAGGAAAAACCCCAAAGGCAAAAGCAAAAAGGCAAAGCAAAAGCACAAATGGACAATTCGCTGAGAAGGTGTGGCAATGGGGTGCCTCGCAGTGAATTCGTATTCGTTTGCGGGAGTCATTCTTTACGATATTTCTTCGACAACGAACAACTAATTCAATTAGGTGCACAGGAGAATAATCAAACGTAAATGATCGTTACGCGCACAAATCGAGTGTTTAATTTTTCACGTTTAAATAATGAATGAATCAGTACTATCGACACATCGCTGTCCGTTGGACGCAAATTGATGGTATTGTCTTAAGATTACCGGGGCACCTTCGGGGCCATTTGGTAGTGGCAACGGTCTTCACATGACGGGATCAGTAAAAAATCCCATTCGGATCGATCCCCCATACCCTGAACTGAGTATCCAACTACAGGTAAATAAATAAAGTCTAAGAAAGCCAGAAATACGTGGTTTTTAGAAAATTGGCAGATGAAGTAGTTTATAGCACAAAATCTAAGCAAAAAGGTGAAAAGTTGGTCGAAAATACCTTTCCTTCTCAGGTAAAACATTTGTTTTTAATTTATTTTAATGCATTCTTTCTAAATAATCACCTAATCCGCTGAATAAGAAAGTGTCCGGGAAGAAAGTCGACTCTGTGACTTTGAAGTATAAACGAAATTGTACTAGGCTTTGACTTACGTGTAAATTCGAGATACGTGGATTTTTCCCGGGTTATAGAGGTCCGTTATAATAGCGTATCTCGAGAATTACCTTTCATTTATATGTTAAGAAAGACATTTTAAATGTAAACGCCTAAATGTATGCTTTCTTTTCAACAAAACAGCACACTAACGTAGTAGAATAGACTTAAAAATAAAAGCGGAAATAAATATCTCCCCCCAGTCCAGTTGTCAATGAAGTGAAAGAAACTTACGGGTGACATTGCAAAGAAGAAAAAAAAACATGGAGCATCTATTTTTGTAAAACCCCACAACAACGACCGATTGATTTATACCCCGTGGGCACCAACTGCATCACCAAGCGAATCGAACAAGAAGCGACCAAACCATGCAAGTGCCTTTTTTTTGTGGCCAGTTACAGCCTTATCCACGCTGTTTCCAGTTCCAAGTTCAGTAACGACCAAGAGACTGCATGAATCGAAGGAAAAAAGCATGACCTCCTGAGGCTAACGGGCCATAAATCTCTCATCAAAAATAGCTTTACACACGGCGTACCCGAAAAGTGGCTGCTTTGTGTGTGTTTTTTTTTTGCAAGCAAAAACCTCTCGCAGTGGGCGATGACGAAAGTTGGACGGGTTGGAATGGACACGCATACACAGCACACAGCATTTCCGAACGAAACGCAATTTTCTCATATCGAATTTAATTTTTTTCCCACTTTTGTTTGTTTGCATAAATTAACCTTCGCTTGAAAAGAAAAGTTTTGCATGTTTAATGATGGCGCCTATCCCAAAACTAAAAACACACTTGTTAATCGTCTGAGAGTGATCGGTTTTGAAGACGGCCGGGTTAGTATATGCTAAATATTTGACCATGTTATATTCGACAAACACGCACAACTTCTTCTTGCTTTCTCGCGTCCACGCATTTACGCGCTGTTTCTGTGAAGGTGTGATTCTGCTTTCATGAAAAATACAAACAGTTTACTACAACAGAAAAAAAAACATACCGGCAACGTAAACACGGAACGGGGTAGGACGCGTCTGCTGTCGGGTTGAATATTTCATTCGCGTAGGCTGAAGACGCAAGTCGCGCTGCAAACTGATACGTCTGGCACAGAACCGGCCAACGGAAAAAAAACGTTTTTCGGGCGTGTTTTGCATGGCCTTACTGCAATAAAAAAATACAACAATTTGAAGAAACTTTGTGCAAGGAATACGCGAGTATGAATATTTCTGCAAAGGATGGGGTTTAGCAAAAGTCACCAGAGCGGAGACTGCATTCAGATTTTCAACAGTATGCTGATCCGGTGCACCACAGGCAAGCGCTTAAAAGCAAGGTCTCACGACACGGCCATCAAATTGTCGCTCCCAACCTAAGGTTGAATGACTGGCGATGATGCAACACTCATTATACAATGGCCACCGGTGACGATGACCAGCGATTTAGCGAAAAAAAAGGCAGCACGTCACATTGATCGCTTGCTTAATTAAACATCTCCCAACCGTCATGTACGTTCGGTCCATCGTAAAGCAAAGCGTCTTGCAAGTTCATCAAACGCAACTCACTTCGAATCCCTTTGCTTCGGTTTGATAGGCCGTTTCATACCAGCCGCGCGACGGGCGAAGGTCTTTCAGGATTTTATTAGACCGTAACGACATGGACCGTACGAGGAAATGGCATAATGTTGCGGTTCGCCTCGGGTCCTTCCACTGAGTAACGGCCCACTAACCTGCGACTCATCAATCCGATAAATGTTACATTTCCTGCCGGTGGCATCCGCTCCCAACGCTCCCATACACCGCCGTGTGTCAAATCAAGAGCTAGTAGATTAAATGATTTCCCCTTTGGGGAACGGATTTCGGGGGATATTTCGTACGAATGGTCGTATCGTCGCTTGTAGAGATACATTAATGTAGCTCTGATTACGCCGTCGACCGTGTACGTTCTGGATTGGCAAACATCGGCCACACCCCGCGTGCGCTAATGTCAAATAATCATTTCCGCTTATCGAAGATGATGCGTCCCATATGTGGCGTGGCCTGGATAAGGGAATATGAAATTACTAATTAGTACACGGTGCCAATTAATTGTGTGATAAAATTAAGGATATTAAACCACGGTCCTGAACAAGCATCTTAATAGCTGTTGACGGAAGTTTGATTTGGAAGATGACATCTGAGGCCCTATCTTATTCGGCATTATCTAGGGAATATGGGATAATGTCATCGTAAACCGCCATATCTCTTATCTTTCTATTAGCTTCTACGTATGCATGAAACGATATAAAAGATTTAAAAAAACCATTAATGCGTTAATTTTACCGCTCAAATAAACATACTTTCGAGCAAATTTCGATTTACATATTGCATAAATTTGGGCGTATTGTGTTAACAATTGCATACCTTTAGGCAAATTACTACCGGAAGCTCCTAAAGTATGCAATTTACAAGACAAAACGCTGACAATCACGCAATTTTCCTGGTAAAATCACCTTGGAACATGGAACTTTACAAGCCTGTTTTAGCAAGTATATCAATAAAGCAAACATGCTTTTGTCATGCAAATACGAGGACCACTGTGCTGTGCAGGAAACGGTACGTCTTTTAAAAATATGCATGTCGGTCAAAATCGCGACAAACTGGAAAAGCCCCATTTCAGGCACATAACGATCGCCATATGTATAATGCAGCAGCGAGGTTTTAAAAAAATATATGCCTCCCTAACGTGCCGTTGTACGGTGTTTATGCTTCCATACGTTTTGAACGTTCGGTTTCGCTAGCATACAGTGGCGTGCTAGTGTCACCTGCAATCGTTTGCGACCTACATACGCTGCACATTGCACCGTCGTTCCGGCGAACGGTGTGCGCGCCTATCACCCGGGCAGCTTTTAAGGATTTTCATGCTTGTACACGAATCCAACCCACTGTGTAGCGATCGTTATGGTTGGCACCGTACCGAGCAAGGTTATTTCAACCTTGTACCACGGTATAGGCTATTGCTAATGAAGCCTATGAGGCATAACTTCCGGGTGAAATGTACGGTCGTTGCTACCAGCTGATGCTGTTCTACGGCATACGAAGGAACGAAAGCATTCGAGGATGGAAGCGTAATAGATCTAGCAGTTTTCCACGGTGGTGAACTTTTCATAGTGGTTAAATTCCATTAAAAAATGACAAAATTTTTCGGTAAGCAATGCAGGTTGAGTACAAAATTGTATGTTCTCTTTTATCCTTCCAAACTGAGTGTTGTGCTGGGTAATGTGCATGGGGCTTTCAGCCTGAATATATGCAATCTTCAACAGAACATCCTCAAGAGATCTTAGCATGCCATTTTTGGCTTTCTTTGACTTTATTTACCAATAGTTGGATAGTCAGTTCTGCGAAGGGGAGTTCAGTCCTGGATTTTGAACCAGTCCTGTCGTGTGAAGATGGGCTCCGCTACCACTTACACCCCCGGGCCACCCTGCAATCATTATTTGAGTATATAATTTTTAATTCCAATCATCTACTTTAAAATTGAAGCTTGTTTTTATTTTCTCGGTTACGGTCGGTTTGATGTCTCCTGAAGTCTTGTTAAGTCCTCTTAAGATAAGATAAAATTTATATTGCATACCCCTAGGCGCACACAAATACGGGACTTGCTGTAACTGGAAGTAACACGATTGGGTGTCAATTTTTCCTTAATTTAGCCTCAATTTTCTGACCACCAAACTGCCTCAGTGTTCGCTCAAAACCTCGGTACACTCGGTTCGCAGGACCACGTACCGCTTCGACAGGAATTCACTGACACACGGTGGACTTGTAAAACGCGAATGGTGTAAGTAACTAATAAACCTTTCCAGCTGCCGTACGCTTACGCTAAAAACCTTGATGAACTTTTCCACCCCATCCTTAGGGCACTGTCATCCAGAGACTGTCGCCTGTTGGCGACAAACCTATCCCTGCTAAGAACTAGCCGTTCTCCACCCACCGCGGCAACGTAATGAATCGCTTCCCGGAACCACATCCTGCCTGGGGGCCAAACGATGGTTATTTTCGGGCGCGACTCACCATATGGTTTGGTTCGCTTTTCCCATCCATTTTGTGCCCGCCGGGTTAACGTTCGACAATGTCCGCTGCGTGGTGCTGTTACTTTCCTTTTCCATCTAAAAATGTCCTCCCACTGGAGGCTGGTCAGGCGGTTTGCGGCTCGATTCTCCCCGCTGGAGGGGAACCAACTTGTTTGTCTTCCATCGGGAAAGTTGAAATTAGGTTAGCCGTCCATAAATAAAGTCCATCAAAAGTCTCTACGGGTTGGTTCGACGGATGTGAATGTGTTTGCCGAAAATGGTCAAAGTCGTTTTTGTTTCGTAAAACATAGCTAGTGCTTCTTGAAGCAACTAAGACATAGTGGCTACTATTGGACATCATATCCTATTACGGATCGAAGTGGATTTCGATTCAATCGATACGTTAAAGGTCAACTGGCAGGTGACCGTTCCAGAACTATTTTGTAGGATGTTCATACGTCATAATCTTTTGTTTACTCACATCACAAACCATAAGACATTGTTTGGAAGAGAAAGGCAAGTTTTGCATTCCGGATTGCATACTTTACGGCTGCTACACAAAACAAAGCTTTTTTTCCTAATAAAGACGGCCAGACCGTCAAGCTTATCGTGAAGCCATTTGGCATTTTAATTCAGTATAAACTTTGACGCTTTGAATTACAAATTTGGTTTAGTAAAGTTTTAACCAACTGTACGTTTAACGTTACTTAACAACATGAAATATCAATGACGTTAAAAAATAAAAATAAAGCATAACTGTTTAAAAATAAAAGAAACACTTTGCTCTATTTTTCTGCCTATCATAAATTCCAACAACTTGTTCCCGACCCCGATTAGTATCCGGTTTTTCGTAATCAACCTCCTGCGGTTACTTCATTTCTACAAACCACCAGGTGCCTCCATGGGTTGACGGTTCCAAATTTATATCGTGCCGGGGCACAGGTACTTCGCCTGTATCATTGAGATGCATGTTAAACTGTCAAAAAACCGAACCCAAACAAACGATAGCCCCACACACACACACACACGCTAGGTTGGTTCCGACTCTGGGCCATATTAAACGTATGCCCACATGCAGGGTTACCCTATTTACCCGATGGAGCACACCTATGTGGGGTAGACTCCAAATGGTGGTGGCGTGGAAAGAAATTTAAAATTTATAGTCCGTCCCTGGATCAACGTTTTGTTTTCCGGCAATAAGAGAAACAAACCTTGAGATCCCGGACGCTTCCCGCCAATTGAAGCGGGCATGCGGCAATGCGGATAATAAAGCGGAACTTTTTTCATCATCTACGCTGCATGTGACAAGGGGGAATTGTTTTTGAGTACGGAAATGGGCGATTCGAGGGTGTTTAGGTCGGGATATTTGAGAGATGGATACAAGTGTGCTTAGAACAGCCAGTTTGCTTGCAAGGTTGTATAAGCAATTTGAACTTGGTTTTTATAAATTCCTACATTCTCTCTGAATGAAACCTTCTTATTGTTCCAGTTCGTTATCTAATCCTATCATAATTACGTGCGGCAGTTACCCCTCCATAATATAAACATTTCATTCTTAATGTTTCTTTTTGCGCCAACAGCTAGATTGGGATCGTTTCAGTTTTCCAAATCCTAATTGTCACCGATAGCATCAGATGGCTTCCACTAACAATCAGCAAAGGTCTCAATTACCTGCCACGATCAAAACATCGAAACACTCACACACACACACAGAAAAAAGTATCAGCAGAGAAAACAGAACCCTTTTTCTACAATCCAATTCTTCCCCTGGCCCGTGTGTGTGTGTGGACACGTGTGTTGCGTCAGAATAGAGGTTTGCTGATGTTGTGTACACAAAAGCTCCCAGTGATCCTGTGTAACCTTTTCCCCACGCGCGCGTACTCTCCCTGCATCGTACCATCGTGTGTAAGGAATGGATCCCTTTGCGAAGCTCATTTTCAGCCCTACCAATAAAAATGGACTACTCGTACACACACTCGCACCGCTCGACATCATTACATTCAATGCTCAACCCGACGACCTGGGATGATTTTTTCTTTTGCTTTCTTTCGGGACGACCCTTCGATTCACTCGCCAAGAGTTCTAATGAACCTGAGCTACACGAAACGAATCGAACGGGGAATTCGAAAAGTCGCACCGAATGTATGGAAGCGAAGGTAAAGCCATTTACATTTGTTCATTTTCAATTTCGTCGTAATCCTGAATAAATTTGACTTCGTTTTGGCTTTGATTCGCTTCCCCTTTCCCCCTCCCCTTCACAGTTTGCCAGGATGAAGCAACGAGAGCAGTGAAAAGCTTCGACTCGTGATGATTCGCATTCAATATAGCGGGAAAGTAGTACACTCCATTCCGGGCGAGTTTCTTACTTCGCTTCAAGTGTTTGTCTTCCTCTGCTGGTTTCGCTTTATTGTTATTTTTTCGCCTAGCCTAGCACACACGGGAGCTAGGCTGCCATTTTGGTCTCATTATCCTTTTTTTCCCTCCATCCAAAACTGAGCATATCATCGGATTCCTTTTATTTTCGGTTGCTTCAAACAAACCTTCAAAATGGGTTTGTTGTCTCAGGTTCCGGGTACGCATTATGGGTATCATTTCCCGTTAACGACTCTTGGGAAGTTGTTGTCTAGAGATTTATTTTACACCGATTAATCTCACTACAGCGGAAGAAGATTTTTTTTTTCTGGAGTGAAGCTGAAAAGAAGTGAGCTAAAACGAAGATTTATGTCACCGTGTATGATTGGAATCATCGAGAACCCGTGTTTCATAATTTTTTAACATATATTCTGTCAAAGAAACCAAAACATAGAATTCCGTTGAAAGTTTTACAAATAACTCCACTACTTAAGAGCCAACAACGCCAAAGCGCCTAAAAGTATGCAATGTCTCAATCAAAAGCTTACTTATGTAGGAACGGGTATTAAAAAAATGCAAGTTCCTTTATTTATTTGCATCCAACTTCGGACAGTTCCCGAAACAGACTGACTGACTCGCTATCCTCGCTATCCCACTTCTGACAACCGTGTTGCCAGCTATCGCCCCAACTGTCACCAAGGACAGGGTGATTCATTCCCTACACTTATAACACCTGTTCCAATAAATACTGCACAAACGCACTAGTTATTCATACATTTCATCAGCAGAAAACGTAAAATATTACAAGCTATTAGAGAAGTTTTAATCTCATCTACATTAGCTCAGTGTATTATTGATTTAAATTACAATAAACTCACCGTAACGTGCACAGCTTCATTCATTTATCGCACACATATCTTTATCATGCTAGTAATAAGATCTTCATCGTCCATACATCTCGCTAAAGCCACCTTAAAAACGACCGCCCAACCGTTGCAAGTCTTAATGCTAGCGACACACAACAATTTCAAGAATGTCTCCAGCCGATATGTCTCTCCCTTTCCGAACCTGTCCCGTCCCGCCCAAACCAAAAAAAAAACCCCCGATGCCAGGCTCCATTTTATGCTCAACTCAATTTACCCTCAAAATGCCATAATTTCGCCACAACCAAACCCACCGGTGCACGGCGTAAAAGGCTTGCGAAATGCTTCGCGCCCCAGCTGGTAGCTTCCGGCCAAAAATTCGAATGTCATCATGCTGCCGTCGGAATTTCCGCCAAACACTCCCACCCCGCCAGTTCTCTGGCGCTGGAATGTACGTTCTAGTCGCACGGGACTAGAGAATCCGTGTCCGTTTTTGGGGGCGGGGTGCTCGGCCCGGCATGGAGAAGAGCAAAGATTGTGTTCTGGGAAGGACTTTTCATCTTTTTTTTTCGAGTGTGTGTGTACGCTTTATACGGGACCAAACACTGATGGCCAAAAGAATGCAGCCCTAATAACAGTGCCAAGCCAACAACAACAACAACAACAACAAAAAAGCATCATCAAAGAGTGCGATGCCAAACGGTGTTGATGAGGCTGAGGCAAAGCTTTGGGGCAATCTTGGGTAACCCTAATTCAATTTTCCTTCGGGACCGGGTCCTAAAAGAGGAGTTTACTTCAACGTAGCAAACCTTAGCGCACCAAAACCATGCTGCCATGCTACAAATCTGGTTATACAATGAAGATATTTGTATGAGAATACGATTATAATAATAGGACAAATATTTTCTTAACAATAGCATTCATTACTTAAATCGAGCTACGATCCCGTAATACATTTCGAAGCAAACTTTGTTCACGTCTCTCCCGTCACATTGGACTGTGAGTTTTGCTCGACGGTTGGTACAGTTCACTTCATTACCAGCTGTCAGCTATCATCGATATTCATCGATCGATCATGCCGACATGCCCGAGATTCGTTGATTGAATTTTCCCGCATTAAGCGCATCATGTCGGGCTCGTTCAACGTTTGACAGTGCGCTCCAATGGGCAATGACAGTTTGCCTGCACAAATGTGCCACTCCGATTCGGAATCAATTGCCCGCTGCATCAATGCGTTATCGGTTGCTAAAAGGGAAGGCTTGCAGTGAGAGGACAAAAAAACAAACGACAGACTCATTGAAAGAAGCGTTCCAAATGGTACTACTGCTGCGCGTTTCCATTTAATTCCAACGACGCCGTTACATTAATTGTACGGTGAAAAAATCATCGCTGGTAGTACGTCCACGCTTACCTCATTTGTGCACCTTTCATGGCAGTACGAACGGTACGATTGAATGGGCAAGTAGTAGATAGCAGTTAAAAAAAAAAACAAAAATCATTTGCATACATACCGGAGGGAAAAAAAAGTGTAACGTCAATTTAGTGGCTAGGACGGTAGGGCAGCGCGTTATCACCATGGTCTTTGTGAAAGGAAAGTAGTAAAATTGAGCACACAGAATAAAAACCTCCTCCGATGACATGTACAGTCAGGAATTCATGTTGTTTTTTATGGAGGATAGCCATCGAAGTTACTTGAAAGTCCATTTACTGCCGGGTGGCAACGAGGAAGTGGAAAATGTTTTGCTGATAAAGTCATTTAAATTTGAGACTTTGAACCTTTTGCAGGCCGTTTAAATTATTCAATGGAGTCTTAAAATTGCACTATTATTTCCAATTCATTAACAATACATTGAGGAATATAAAAGATTCCAGCCAAATTCAAAATGACCGTTATCGTAATTTGTTCTCTTAGTAGCACAGGTAGTTTTGGAGATAATTTGCCTAAAAGTATGCAATCCTCACAGCACATTTAACTTAAATCTCTAGCACTATAAAGCTCTCCCCTGGCTCTATAAGCTGTTAAAGGGATAATTTGCCTAAAAGTATGCAATCCTCACAGCACATTTAACTTATATCTCTAGCTCTATAAAGGCCTTACTCTAAAGCAAATTAAGGAAGTAATTGAAACCACAGCTTTTTAAACATAATGAACATGAAATTGGCCAAAGCCTCTTCAAGCCATTTTTCAACCTCGCAAATCCTCTCATTTCTTTTTGCATGACAGTGACTTGTTTGTAGTGTATGTTTTATTTTATTTTTTATTTATCGCTTTGTGTTTACGATCATATTTCATTAGGTCCACCGAGTGGAGGGAAAATGAATTATCCCTAACATCATTTTCACCGCATCGTCCTTCCGTTAGCATCTATCAAAAGGGCATTTAGCGTGGATAAGCAGCGCCGAGCCGATAGTCCAGCGATGGAAGCGCGCGCGGCGAGAAAAAAAAGAAGCGACACACTTCATAACAAAGGCAGACCTCCAAAGGCGGACCATTTGGGGCGGAATTGTCCAGAATGGTTTTTGGTACAGCACCACCCACTGCCAGTGCTCATCTCAAATCGATGCGGCCCGAGCGTACCGTCGGCGTTGGACGAAGAATTTAATTAAAGCGAAAGCAATTAAAGCTAAACGAGTTAATGAAACGGGTGATGGTCGCCATTGAACTTCGCGTACCGTGGGCAAACTGTACACTATGCAAACTTCAGACGGTTCAGACGTAGATGGCTGCGTCTACTCCCCAAAAAAAAAAACAACGCGTCATCGGAAAGGAAGTGGATAAAACGCACAAACTGCGAGAATCACTTCAAAATCAATCTCCTCCGGTCAAACATTGTACGCTAGCGGGGCGAAATGGATTTTTCCTTCGAAACGAGCTGCATTGAGCCCTTTTTTATTACCTTTTCGAGGAGTTCCCCCGGACAGTAACTACACTTGCAGTGGTGTTCCGTGTCGAAAAAGCGCTTTTTCGTAACAGTTGGCTGCGTCCCATGCCCGGACGTCCGCGAGACGGTGTAAAACCGCAAAACCCACGGCCACGGTGACCCTATCGAGACGGGAAGTTGGTCGCATTTCTGCCCGTTTAAAAGCTGCGACTGCGACTGCTAGATCTTTGCCACCACTAACAGCAGCACCACGGGGAGGCAGCCCTGCTAGCTGGTACGCGGGCGAGTGACGGGTTTGTTGTTTGCAAAGCAGGTTTTTTTTGCGAAGGCGGCCACGAGTTAAACTCGTTCGACCGCTTACACTCCCACGCACACCCTGTTAGGGGCTGGAGGAGTGAGAGGGGAGGAGACAAAGGGTCGAAGAACTTGGGCAAGGGTAATCGAAGTTTGCATGCTATACCCTAAAATCTCATAAAATCTCATGGGTTGGCACGGCTTCGTGGTGGTTGTGGTGTTGGTACGCGCATGTGGAGCGCGTGCCGTGCGTGGCGCGTTAATCCAACGATGACCTTAATGACATCATAATACATCGTAGCACCACCGACTGTCAACAAACCGTCTTCGCCCGCATCTTCGCTTGGGCAATGGCCAAAATAAACTACCATCCCGAATGGTGCCGTCTGATTGGTATCTTTATGATAATTGCGTTGCGTTACTTGACTTGCAAAGTGAAACTTTGAAGTTTACACCGTTAAAAAGGGGGTAAAGAGCTTGCAGAAATTAATCGCTAACTAAATATCTTAACTTCTTAAATGCTGAACTGTAGTATGCGACAATTGTTTGCCTTGCTTTGTTCTACTCTTCTGAAGATGGTGCCATTTATTTGTTTGTTTTCTTTGTTACAATATCTCTTTTTATATATTATATATTATTTTATTTATATAATAGTACCGTTTAAAGTGTGGTTTGTTTATTTAAATTTCATGTTCATGTTGTTTCATGTTAATTTTACTTTTGTTAAATTAAAGTTTTACAATTTGCTGAAGTTTTTTATATCTTCCACTGTTATATTTTAACTTTTGTTTTCCTATCTTATTCTTAAATTAATTTTCTCATTTTTAGCTTTTTCGTACTGTCATATTCTGTCGGTAATGTTACTTCGAAATTATTACACATGAAACCATTTCAACTGATAACAATCTAATCATTTACTGCATGCATAAAACAATCATCAAAGTATCGAAACAATTAATAACGCACCACACTCATTTGATGCAATTGTTACGCATTGCTTGTCTCAGATTAATGAGACTAAATTATTCATAGCGAATGGAAGGCACTGCCACAAACGCCCAAAAAAACTGTTTCCCGCTCCTTAAACCATCGCCGAGGGAAAGGGAAAAAGAAAATCTCCCAGCCACAGAAGAAAAATGAAGAGAGCAACAGCAGAAAAAAAAGGAAAGCAATATAGGAACTGTGAGCAAAATGGTGATGAAAAGGAAAAACCTAGGTGTAATGATTAGATATTCAGCAGGGACCAGTTGTGATGTCTTAAAGCAAAGGAACCACCGTGGTGGATGCTGAATAAATTATGACCGGACAAACACGGTGCGAGCAGACTGAAAGCGGAAGACTTTCTTTATGAAATGTGGTCTAACCATTGCATTACTTTACGGGTATACATTTAGGCGCTAGGAAGTAACGCAACATTTGGTATCACACCATCTTTCAATCAACCAACAAATGTACTTTTCCTTGTCGGATTTTTTGTAACTGAAGACTTTATCAGTTAAAAGTTAAAACTTCCAAACCCGCACAGTTGCTCATTTATCATCATTAAAGCGTGTTGGAGGGAGCCGTACGGTCCGAAAACGGTCAAAACCAATACCTTTTGTACCTTATGCCGTCTTTCCTTCCTTCCAGCCACCACTATCAGCTTTAAATAATCTCTGCCAAATACGCCCAATCTCATCAATATTAAGCGTCACGAGAGAGGAACGAGGCTTTAGCTTTTTGTCAATCCTTCGAATAAGCAACTTGCTCTAGCATAAAGCTTATCTGCTTACGGAAAATAGCAGAATGCATCAGAAGGTTTACCTGTTCCACAACTACCCGTACTTTAGCGAAAAAGAAAGATGTAGCTTCTTATCTTTTAAAGCTCCCGCGAGGGCCCCGGTAATCTTCGACAACAGTGGGGTGCCCAGTCTCTTGCGGAACCGATTGCACTGCTGCACACCCAAGTGCGTCTTACGAACGGCGTGGCCGGGAAGGAACAGAAAAACAGGTTCACCTACTCACTGACTGGTGCGCGTACCACGGTCGGTCGCAGTGACTCGTATTAATAGGTTCATGCTGTTCACCAACCGCCAACGGCCACCGTACAGAACGAACCCAAGAACCTTGGCATTCGCTTCCGACCCCGCAGCAGCGGGCCCGGGTAAATGAATCGATTCGATCACAAAACTGACACTAGACGGTTAGTTTACGCGTCCGCTTAAAAGAGGGTATATTTTACATAAACTTCTCACGTGCCACCACCCTGTATGGTTGATGAGATAAGGAACCCATCGACAGTCGCTGATACTTTCTTGCAGGGTGGGTCGTTGTGGTATTAAATTCGAACGATATTAGCTGCAAAACAGCGATCTACCGCAAAGACAAGCAACAACAACCTACCAGACGGTATACTACATTATTCACCTGTGCTTCTCCGTGGTAATTGATATGGATGCAAACCACTGCCAGGGGTTCACTGGATGTTGGTCACAGTAAATGGCACACATTAAACACAAACAACACATCACCCACCAAATGGACGTTTCGGCGAGATTCGAGACGAACCTAACCGTGACGTTTTCCACAAGGATTTTCATCAAACTTACCCGCCGAACGTTGAGAAGCTAAAACGCTAACGAGCGCTCGGTGCGACGGATGCTGGTAGGGTTGGTTTGAATCTCTCGTGCACAGACAGCAAACACGGGCCAAAAACAAAACCCAACAGGCAACAGTGTTAATTATGAATCGCGCTCTGTCAACGGCAAAAAACGGTGCGCGTGCGGTGTGTCACTTTGAATGTTTGCCTTAATTTGGTGATGTTTTGGTGAGGAAGGTATACGTCTTTACCTTCTTTATTTGATATTTTCACCGTGAATGAAGATGTAAGGTGGCTGATTACGGAAGAATGATTCTTATTCTTGCCCCTCTAACATATTCCACACAAGTGCACACCACGTAAAGCTTTAAGCGAACACTACTAGCACAAAAGTAAGCTCAAAAGTAGCGTAGGGTAGGCATTTTTTTTTCTGTAGTACTCCTCGACATTACTTCCAGCAGAATTTATAACCTCCCGATAACGATGCTGCTGCTTGCTGTCCCGCATGGTCCGGAGCCAAACCAAACGTTTAATAACTTTGATTTACTGCAGCAATTAGATCGAATGCTGTACGCAGCGGGACGAGTCTGCCTGATCTGTTACGGTGTAAAGGTGCAATGTAGCTATCGTTTAACCTTACCCACCAACGCAAGGTGACCAAACCGAGGGCATGTCGTGTCGTTTTGCACTCTGGATCGGTTTAACCATAAAACTGACCTTTCCTGTTCCTGAGATTCGAGAACGCGTACGACGGTACGGTAGGAGAGGACACTTTCAAACACAAAAGCTCACACGCACATGTACACACAAACACACACACACGCAACGGAAGTGGTAACCACACGAGCACCCGGAAGTGAATTAAAATTTCATCAAATTACCAAAAACACGCTTTACGTACGAATCTCACCGCCCAAGAAAAAAAAACCCACACAGCCGAATTAAAACGGGCCCTCCCCTTCCACTGTTTGTCGTAAAAACCTAGCACTAAACAGCACTGCAGCACGCACCAGCACCAGTTGCTGAGCCCGTTGTAACGCACAGTAACGGCTAACCACGGAGACACGGAGCAGCAGCAGCGTACAGGCAGCCCGCGTGTCGGTCTACACCGGGCGCGCGTTCAGATTCAACTGAGAGCAAAACCTGAGCGATTATTTGGCCTGGCAGCATGCGAGCGCCAAACAAACGAACAAAAAAACACAAACCGGACGGGCGCTGCTGTACTACCAGCCAGACCACCGATATGTTCTGGCCCGGATTGCAGTAGGCGCGAAACCGTACCACTCGGAAGCGATGGTCCCGCGAAACGCAGCAGCAAAAAACACACAAACACGAACGGATATTGCTCGTGAGCTTGCAAAAGCTCCCCGAACGGCCCGAAGCTGCCCGTCGTCGTCGGGTTTTGATAAGGTTTATCCTGGCATTCTTATTGCTCTCCGGTACGTGATGCTGAGTCGATTCCTGGGACGAACTGTAGAGGGCTCAAACATTCAACAGGGTTGAAAACAAAGCGTGTCTGGTAAAGGAACGCTCGGACAGGCGAACAGAGCCTTGGAAGAGAAAGAGAGAGAGAGTGAGCAAGAGCGTGAGTGATGCGTGAGAGATTGTAAAGGACGACGGAGAGGTCTCACTGCAAGGACGATGGAGAGGTGGAGCTAACCGTTTCTTATGGTTGATAACGAATTTAGATTAAATGATGGATAAAATATGTTCAATATGAGATGAAAAGAACATATGGTTAAAGGTTTCTTTTCATGAAGTACTTCGGCAATAATGTCCCGCCTGTTAGTGGTTAAATATCCCAGGATCACCCCTCAATTACTCGGTGATCTATTGTTTGCATAACTTCAGGCGAGTAATCTCTCGGCAAAATGGTTTTGAATACAATCTATGTTGAGCAACTGGAACAGTTTCTTCACCAAATTTCAATATTTACTCCATCTACTCCTCTGCTGCATACTACTTCACAAAACTAGTGTTGACGGAAATGACTATCGTAGGAACCACTGTGCCAACGAGTGCTCGCCTGGAGTCTATTTCCGGAAAGCACGCTCGTATCGTTTACATACAGTCACTCACTCTCGCGTTGGGGACTTGTAATGGGTGGCGTAAAGCTCTCCCGAAGAATTCTAGGTCGTGAGCAAACCATCGGGCTCCACAGCTACAGGTGAAATATATCACGAAGAGCTCATTCAACCCGTTTATGGTCGGTGTGGCGTTCGCACGATTCCGTGCTTGGAAAGTCAAAGATTCTTATGTTTCCACATAAATTCATATTATCAGTTATAGATATTTTTTAAGTAGAAAGAATTAGTTATAGAAAGAATGTTTAAATAATTAATGTGTTTTGGGGACAATACGGCAAACGCCATCATCATGGATAGATATAACAAAATAATCTGTACTGGAGCTTTTTCTGCTTTGACTAATAGAGTGAAACAATTAAATTGACAACCGTAGATGAAGCTTAAGAAATTGCTTCCAACAAGGAACGGTCCCAACCGCCATTCTTGGAATTCTCAGTAGGAATTCGACGTAGAACACAAGACACACGTCCCTACCGCTCAGCCTGGAAATCTGATGTTAATCTGCAGGGGTTCTCTTGTTCCTCACACGTTTCGTCAGTTGTGGGCAAGGACGCAACAAACGTCATCATCTGACATTCCCTTTGCTGGCGACACGACACCTAGGCGGGTGTCCTATGGCCAAAAGATTGACAAGGTGGTGGAACCATTTTGCCAAGCAACACGACCCTCTGTCCTCACAGCAAGTTCTTACCATCGTCATACTCAAACCACGAGCAAACCGAACCGAAGTCCGAGAAGGAAAAAAAGAGCTGGAATCCATTGCGAAGGATTAATACTTCATAACAAAAGCCACATTCATGATCTCCCTGTTACTCCCACTGTCCGTTGCAAACCACGTTGCCACGAGGTGCAACGTGCCGCAGGAAATCATTATGCTTTAAATAAATAATCAACCACAATCGAAAGACGGTGAGTGAGGTGTTTTTGTTTCAATCCCTGTTTGTGGTGCTGTGGTACGGATTTCACGCCTCGCCGTAGTGCGAGAATAATGCGCTGCTAAACGGTTGGAAGTCGTTAAAGAAACCATGGACGCCCGGCGGTATTGTCCTGGGAAAACTAACAGCAAAATATCAACGCCTGATCAACCATCTCGAACGGGGGGATATCGCTGCCCAAGAAATAGGACACTGCTCACCGGAGCACGTATCGTGTGATAGATGTGGATAAAACATTCATACACCTTCGCCATAAAAACGCACACCATGCTACAGTAACCTTGAGCCGTTTGTACTACTCATTTGTATGCAGTGAGAAAAAAAAACACGCTTTACAACAAAGTAAAACCTTCTCCGAAAACACGACTACATCCGCGACAACAATGCTTTTACGTCAAAAAAAAGGAGGGCTCGTCAAAAGGGAAGATGACGTAGCTGGCGAGCAGCAAACGGGACGGTCGTTTTCCGTGGGAAAGCTATACTACATGAAGTTTGCAGGATTTTAAAAAGTGCTTTGCTGTCTTTATTGATTTTACCAACACTACAACCAGCTCACGGTTGCTGGCTGGCTGGTTGAATTTATCACCTGGCTGGTAGTTGAAAAGGCTCATTGTTAATCTGTTGCCTCATTTTCACATTTTATGCAGGAGAAAAATGTTGGAGCAGTAGCAGGAAAAGTTTTCTTTTTTTCTAAGTTAGAGAACAGTAAAAATATGAAAGGGTGACTGTTATGCGAAGTGATGTGGCAGTGATGGAAGTAAACTTTGCACGCAACACGTAGGTGACCTAGTTTGAATCATATACAACGGTTGCGGAAATTCAGATCTTTTTGTGATCAGATAAGTTTGTCGATAAAAGATGAGGAAGTTTCAAAAAAAGAGTTTAATAAGGCAAAGTCAATAAAAGGCATGTCGTTTGAACATGTAACAAGACTTTGTCAATCGAATTGCATACATTTAGGCTAAATTGGTAAATTGTCGCTGATTCGCCTAAATCTATGCAATTCTCAAGGAGATGTCAAACCATTGCAACTGGATCAGGTGTTTCTATGTTCGTTTATTTACTTTATCAGCAAAACAGTCTCAAGAGGTGCCATTTCTGGCTTCCTTTGACTTTGATTTACCCGTAGCTGGCATTGTCAGTCCGGCGTTTAGGGGATTGATCCGGATAAGGATTTTATCCCGATCCTGTCGTGTGAAGAACGATACCGTAACCAAACACACCACCCGGTTAACTAACTAAAAAGTTAATAACTAAAAAATCCTTCTCATTCGCAAGTTGTACATACTGTAACCCAGCCCTTTTTCACGGATCATCACGAAAAAAAGTCCCAAATTCCTATAGTTAATGCTTCAAATACTTTACGGAAGCCTTTCAAATTCTTCAAATTCCGGGACATCTATTCTGCAAAAACTTTTTTTCAAAAACAGTTTATTCACAGGTTACCTTCCTCTGGAAAGGAAAAGACCTGAGAGGGTTCCATCAAAAAATGTGACCACTTTATTAGGAATGCAGGGCAACCAGCAACAACATCAATCATCGGACGACCAAAAACAATAAGAGAAGAAAAAAGGTAAAAAGGGCTACTTTTATCACTTGTCCTTAATCGTTGCTTTGTTGAACAGTGTTTTTTCTGTTGCCTTTTGTTACTTAAACTCGGTCCCTCAAAGCTCACTAAAGATGTCGGTAGCACAAAACCAAAATAGATTTTATTGTTAACAGCTTTACTGGAGAAGAGAAAAAAAACTACTTCGAGAAAGTTTAAGGCAACAACTTTAGCAAAACCCCGAAGGACTGAAATTGGCTTTATAAGGACAGTAAGACTCACGGTGGACTTTCTCCCTGCAAGAAGCACCACTTTAATTGACCATTGAAACCAACTAGACAAGATGTTCCCAAACTATCGTCCTGCTGTGCTGAATTCCCTTCCAATGGTACGTACTCCAACGAGCTTTGGCAAGCCAAAAAACTTATCTTCATCCTAACAGATAGTCAAACTTTTGAGTTGCCACTCGATCTTCCCACTCCCAGAGCGGCGGAGGCACGAGTCTTCCCAGTGCATCGTCATCGCCAAGAACAAAGGACGCTGTTTCGCATCTGCTCAAACCCTACCGTCAATATCTCATCAGCAAACGAAATGAAACGGTTTGCTTTCCAGTTTGATCGCATTAATAATAGTTGTCGCCCGAGGGTGGATGCCAAACGGCACGGAGCACACCACCGTCTGGAATGCACGACGGCCATCTTGTCACGCGCTCCAGTCAGCAGTTTCGATGCACCGAATTCACCGGGAGTGAAGTCGAGCATGATGGCTGATGCGACTGACAAGCCATAAAACAACCTCCCGCTTCAACTATCGTCAGGGCAACGGACTACTGTATGGCAGTTCGGGGTAGGGAAACTGCCGCCAACGGAACAGTATGCACAGACAATGATCGTTCTTGTGATTGCCGGTGAAGGATCCCTTCTCAGCGGCACAATTTTTTTTAAGACGCGTACGCTTTCTCCGCTCACTATTTCTCCCAATTCCCATTCCCAGGAACCGTGGCAAAGGAATCACTTTAATTCTTCTGGCAAATCATGATCCACCGCCCGCAGTCCAGACCGCTTTACTTCCACCACCGCCCAATCAAAACTATCTCGTGAATCCCCCGGGAAGTGATGGCTCCCTTCACGGTGGCAAAACTTTCCGTACTAACATTTCTGTAAAACTTTCATATTTCATCGTTTTTGATGGCAACTTTGCCGTGGCCGTGGTCCTGGGAACTTGCTGCAGGGAACCGGCGCATTGGAGGCGCATTGTTGTTTATGAAACTTATGGAATTTTGATCTCATTGCTTGAGATTTGGTGTGCTTCTCGGGTGCAGGAGAACTATTTCCTGCTGGAGTCGTCCTACACAAGGTGGAGAGCAGCTGGATCTTATTATTCTTTGCCACAAATTATCTATTATGAAGATAAACAACATGTTTTGCTGTAGTAGCTGCATCCATTTTGACCCTACAAACTTCACATTGTGTTAGACGAAAGGATTGCTTACTGCAGGATCGAGAAGCATCACAAAGTATTTCAATCAAGCAACATTTCTCCACAGGTTAGCTTTTCCCCCACGGTACCATCCAAGCCAGGTTGACGCCAACATTGTGACGAGGATTTCACGTAAATTTCATTAAAGAATCCATTTCCCTTTTAGCACCAACGGGCAAACTGCCACCATTATAAACGGGGAAGCAAGCATAGAAAAGGTTATTTTTAAAACCACATTTCGAAACCAACCCACCGTCTCCGTCGCAAAACGAAATGAAAGTTAAAAAGGCTTGCCCATCTGTTCCAGTAATTGCACAATCCGGGGTTGGCAGAACTTGTAGCCGCATCCTAGTAATGGATTATGAAATTATGCATTTAATTCCTGTGCACCCGGAAGCGCTGCTGCCTAAAGCTCAGTCCGGTTGGACGAAATTCTCGTCTGCTGCAGAAAGCGCCTTGGCTTGTGTTTGTTTGTTTGTTTGGTTTGTAATGCAATTTCTCTTCGTCAGCCTTCGTGCAGTGGCCACTTTCGGATGAGAATCTGTCAGCTGCGATTGTGCTGAAAAGAGGAGGGAGGGAGCAAGGAGAATCCAGAGAAGCTTTTCATCCCAGCTGCCATAGTAATGTTGGGAAATCGTAATGATACCACAAAACGTTCTTACTGCCCGGCAGAATGTGGTTTTTGAGACTCAGTGTAAGAATACGGATTGATGATGCTTTAAACTTCATCGCACAGGAGCTCAGAGAGATAAAATCAAATGCGAATGAGCTTGGAAGATTTAACACGACTAGAAAAAGATTTTTTCCTCAATTAGTAGATAGATAGAAGTGCCAATCATCCTTAATTGTTAATCAAACATTAGGCAAAACACCAAGTTAAAGGTGGCATCACCAGCGGCCCGGCTGAAAAAAGCCTAACTTACGCAGGGGTAACGCACTTTCGAACTCGTCTAAAATTTCACCTATCTTGGGTCAAAAGCCAGCTTGTCATGTTAAGATTCAAGATATTGTTAATATAGTTCCAGTTCTCACCATGTTCAGTTTATGTTCTCAAATGCATCGGAGACATGGAATTTGTCCAAAACTGACGAAACCCTTTTGTCCGCGTTCGACAGGAAGTTGTCCAGAAGGATTGTAGACCTCTAATGTGTGAATGGACAATGGAGGAGCCCCTACATTGTCGAGTACTGTAAGCTGTGCGACGAACTCTCTGACATACAGCGGATTAGACTCGGCCAGCGCCGGTGGGCTGGTCATGTCATGAGAATGACACCGGACGACCCACTCCGTAAAGTCAGTATAGTTGACATAAAGTGATGGCGTTGATGCGTTGGCCAGAATGTCAGGGTTAATGAATTGTCTTACGATGGCGCTCGACCGTGAGCGATTTAGAGGACTCCTGCAGCAGATTGTAGCGCCGGATAAATAAGTAAGTAAGTGAATCAAACACTAACTTTTAGTTTTGAGAAGAATCATTCGCAAGAATCTTAAGTGAGGAGTAATTCAAGTCAAGAATCGACTCTTAAAAGATTCATGAATCCTCAGAGCAGTGGCGGATGAAGTTCCTTGAGGCCTTAATCGAATTGACAGTGGGGTCTATTTGAACTTTAAGGATTCATGAATTTTATATGATATTTGCTTCTTTGATACATCCTTAAATCTTTGAGGATTCAGAATTTTTTTTTGAATACAAAGAAAGATTCATTCAGATTCATGGATGTGAATCAAATTCACCCGGCACTAGCTATTGCATATTTTTAGGTTATTTTATGAAAGCACCTGTTGGTATGAAAATATTAATTTAATTCCTTACCTTTGAGATGAAGATGAGCTTTTGGAGCGGCCCGGTGGCATGATGGCAGCGGAGCCGGTCTTCACGATAGTCGATACGGCCAGGTCGCTATAACGAAACAAAAAAAAAGAAAGAAGATGAGTTTTTGAATTTCATAATGTTTAAGACAACTTATTAATTATGAAAAGTTAAGCAATTATATAACTTTCATAGTTATATTATTTCATAGCATAGCTTCAGGCGTGTTAATTCTGTTGTAAGAAAAAGGATGTAATTTGTCATACAAATTGCATAACTTGAGGCTTCTTTTTTGAAATGTTTTGTACATAGCACAGTTAACAGCGTCCCTGACTGATATAAATTTGCAACAAAACTTAGTGAAGACCCAGTCACATGCCGAATAATTAACGAAAAGTGTAAGCTTATTGATTTATCCACCATTTTCCATCGTTTGCGCATTCATTTCAATTATACCACCTTCGACCAAGCAACACCAACCGGACACTCAATACCGATGGGGGAAATCTTTCTCGTTGAATGCTTCACGGAGCAGCTGTTTTCTTTCATTCTTTTTTTCGTTTCTTTTGAGTCTAAATTACACTTATTATCTGATGACACCATTGAGCGGAAAGGATTGACTCCCGAGCTCACCCCATTCCCGAGTGGCCAGCGCCTGCTGCTGCTGCACGGTGAAGCTACAAACATCTAGAACTTTTGCTTCAGCTTACCACGCAGCCGGGCGTGTTTTGCCCTGTGGAAAATCTTCGGCCTCACTCGGACACGCTCTCGCCCGACCAGCGAAAGTTTATCGAACAAGTAATTGAACCAAGAAGAATCTCGTCACCCTCGTACACCGACGGAACCGCACGGCAACCCGGTAGCGCGTACTCTACGCCAACGTTACGACTTTGCTTCGACGTTGCTTGATGTTCGACAATTCGACATTCTTCGATACCGTGGTGCATGCTGGGCGCCACCGGTGATTCCTGCAGCCGGGACGAAGCACAAACAACGTCGAATAAAGTAATTACATTCTCATTTGGAATGGTAGATAAACTTTTCCGAGCACGTACCGTGTATACCCGCCCCCTTTTAGCTCGATAGCCGCAGCACCGAACGGGTTGAATGGGGCTGGGCTAGGGGACGGGTGCTGTTGGGATGATGTTGTGAACAAATTGTCTGAGGATCTATCAGCGACAGACGTGCTGCAGCTGTATCATCCTTCTTCGTTCCAATCCAGTTTCTCTACGACGAATGGAAGGTTAGCTGTTCGCGTCCAGAAACACTCGGGGAAAACGCATTAAAGAGTCGGAAAACGCTCACCAAACACTTCGGCATCAGCAGCAGCAGCAGCAGCAGAGCTGGTGGATAAGCACCAGTTGACCGCACATCTTAGCACCTGACGTCCTCCAAGCTATCAGGTATCAATAGATGTCCGAATCGTGACGTCTTCATGCAACGTCTCATTGGCTTTCCAATGCACAGCCGCAGCACTATAATCGATTGCTGACGCAACGAAACAAATTCCAGGCCAGGCGCCTGGAAGTGCCAACTTAAATGTGGCAAAATAAATGTCAACTCATTGTTAGAACTCTAGAGTTCCTGCACGAAATACCTTTATTTATCGTCCAGTTAGCTCCACTATTATTCCATTCGTAAATAACATCCAGGTAGCACTGGAATCATCTGTCCGCCATCTTGACAGTCCATTCCGCAAAACTTAAAATGGTTTTCACCACCGCTGATGCCATTCCGTGCTGACACCGAAAGCTTAAAAATGTAGCAAATTGTTGCTGCTTTCACCGATCATCCAACACGGACCGTACGGACGGTTTCTCTATCACAAGCAACATTCCGCACAGATGCAGCTTTCGCTGCAGTTTCGTAGTAAAGGGAACGCAAAACAAACAAAAAATATCTGTACCACCCCTCTAGTCTGTTTGTAACAAATATGAGTGCAGTTTCCCTGCAGCCGAAAGTTTGCTGCCTGGCACTGAAATAAACTAAGCGAGCGAACAAAACCATCCACGGACCGTGTGAGAGCTGAAACCCGGCTTCCAAATGATGCACCGGAGAGTTTCCGGGTTCTATCGCAGTAATGGCGTTCGCCGTTTCTTTCCTTTCGTTTCAGGGTGTGCTTTCGTTTATGGTATTTTCTGGTGTGCTGGGAGTAGGATTACTGCACCGCAACGGCCGGTGATCTGAGGAGCCAAACACACGAAAGATCCCGGCTACAGGTGTAATGGAGTACCATCGCACGGTGTGTGCTTCAAGAAAATGGCACAGATTAGTTCCCGAAAGCTGTTTGCTTGCGATTCATGGCAATGGTCCCGTGTGGGAGCCGTTTTTTTTTTTTTGGTCGATGTAAAAGCAATTCCTTACACGCTGGAGGATCAGTTTTAGCGTTTGGGATTGAAAAGCGCAGTGAAGAGTCAACTGGCTTTAAAAGTGAGAAGTCGCAGTAGCAGTAGCAGAGTTTTGAAACGGATTTCACATAATTGAAAATGAGGTTGTTTTTGTAGCGTAAGATCAACAAACATTATATTTCTGCAATGCAACAGGACTCATTTTGATGTTGTTTATTGGAAATGGAAGTCTTAATACACGAGTTCCTAATAACATACACTCTCGTATACAGTGTTTTCTAAAACATTGTACCCAACGTCTAATATAACACATTACAAATTCCAAAAAGGCTCTGCAGCGGACTGTAATTTGCACACCATTACAGTCGTACGCGAAAGGAGCTGCAACGACGCTGATGGAAATAGTTGTTCAGCTTACAATAACACACAGTCACCGTTGTCGTCATCACAAGAGAAGTTCATTACTGATCTACAAACCGCCCGAGTTCCCATCACACAGCACTGCTCTCAGGTGTGCCACTTTGATGCATTCGGGATTTAAGACACGTAGGGAAACTGTTCCCATTGGCGAGATCATAACAAAGTTGCCAGTTGCCGCTTGCAAATACGTACCATCGAACACGGCCACCGTTTCATTGCATATCGGATGCCTTTGTGCATATTATCGCCATGATTACAGCTTCCGGCGGGAGGAACCTTTATATGGAACCGGAATGGAACAGGAACTGCGATATCAGATGCAAAGGCTATTCACTGCTACAAATTATGCTTCCACTGTTGGGTGTGTAGGAAATTTTGGAAGCAAAAAGGCAACAATTGTTGGAACATGTTACATAAAGAAGGCTTCTATGATGAAATCGCGTAATTTTGTGACAAGAATTGCATACATTTAGGCGCTTTGTTACCAGCACGTACACGGGATCACGGCTTAATGCTTGTGATTTTTTTCTGTTTAATTTGATTGTTTTACTTCGGATTAATTCACAATGAAATTAATCACATCATCACTGAACTGTAGAAGTTTAACTTTAGCCAGAAAAAATCCCTTTTATGATTCCTTCATAAGCACATTATAGCTTTTAATGGGATTAAATAACATTTCCCACTCTCTCTCTCTCTCTCTCTCTCTCTCTCTCTCTCTTTCTCTCTCTCTCTCTCTCTCAATCTCTCTCTCTCTCACTCTCTCTCTCAGGTACATTTAGCAAAAATAGCTTTCTCCACATATCGTGCTTTTTGCTTGCCTGTGCAATATTAACACCACATTCAACGAAATTATATTCGCACACGATGCCACCCCAAAAGCTGCTATCCGCGTACCCAGCTATAGTGCTAGTGTTGCGTCCGATCCACTAATTCATGCGGCCATAATTTGCTTTAATCTAAATGCTAATCAGCACCGACCGGTTGCACCGGAAAGCAACCGGAAGTGGGCAAATGGGTAAGAATTAAACACTGGACGATGCTCGCCCCTATTCCCTTGTCGGCCGGAGTCAACAGGTTAGAGCCATTAGATGGCTTGCGTGTCAATTTATGAGGAGAACCGGGAGGGAAGGTAAAGAAAAGTGCAATTAGAAATGCTATTTGTGTGGTTAGGAAAGTACGTTGGGTGAGAATTCTAGTATACAGGGTGTTCCAAAGCCAAATTTGAAAGTTACGGTTTTGTTTATGACTCGTAATTGACGTGACGTATCAACACCAGGAATACGTCATTTGAAAGGAAACTGTTTAACTGTTTAGGTAATCATGTTTAACCTGCTCGAATTGTGGAAAAGAATATCATATGATGATCCGCGCCGGAAAGCAGAATTGGGACATCATGATTCCTACTGAATCTTCTGAAAAAGTGCTGTAGTACCCGTGGATCAGCCTTACTCGATGCTGATCGATGCTTTTAGCTACATTAAGCTTCAGAAAACTGTTTTAAAGTCTTGGATTGCAAGAGAGACCAATAGTAGGCCATTTGCGCGTCAGCATGGGGTGCTGACCTTACCATACGGCATACCAATCGTCTAAAATGGTCGCCGCTGCCAACACCGAAAAATGGCTTCATCGCAACCGAATGTACAGCCACCTTACTACCCGGACCTAAACATCATGGACTTTTTATGTTTGCGGCGCAGTTTAAAGATATACTCCAGCAACGCCAAGAAGGAACTAGTGAAGAGAACTACATCCGTTTTTGAGGTCCTTACTAGGGACATGGCTGCCAGGGCTTGTTCCAGGTTTCGGAGCCGGATCGAGGCCTTTATCGATGTCGAGGGTAGTTATTTCTAATGAATCGAATAAATAGCATGGTATGCTAATCTTGCTATAAATATAATAAATTAAATGATTCATCTTCTAACTTCTAATTTCTTATTTTAATCTAACTCTAATTGTTTTCCTTTTTTCCCTAGGATACAGTAAATTATGGCTTGAACACCCTGTATTTGTTATTACAAATGCAACGTCACATCATTTTATTTAAATGCTAAGATATCAGCTTTAATTCCGCGATGCAGCGGATGGAAAACACTTAACTCTAACGTGTTGAAAATGTAAAAAGCTGCATCCACAATCTAATAACTACCTTTTTTTCCTACAAAACCACAAACCCACCAAAGGGGAATTAATACAACACAACAAAAAAAAACTCACACACAGCTACACATTTCCGTCTACAGCGGGATAATACAGTGCAAATACATTACAGCTCGCTTCAACCCATTTTGCTTAATGTAATCCTACCATGCACCGTGTCACGGTGGCACTAGTGTGTGGCTTACGGCACAAAGACATGCACCTGGCACCAGTCAAGCGTGTAGGTGGAATTGTTGAAAAAATCTAATTAAACACTTTTACGTTTCGAGAAAAAAAACCCTCCAGGTTAGAGATGTTATCTGCATTGTTGCTTCCCTTGCCGTACATTGAACGATGAACCAACGGGCACGAAGGTACGAACTAAAACAACGCACAAAACACAGCGAATTGCATTGCATCGAAAGGGCATATGGTTTCCATTTTTTTTACCGATTGCATCTATGTGGTGATATTGCAATGCAAATGGTGTCGAACAATAACAGAAAAAAGGGTATAGCTATGTGCTATGATATCTAGTGAATACCAGATGCTCCCTTAAACACATCACGAGCTGCACCTGAAATCATTACAGATCAGGGATGCGTAAGCTCAGTCGGTGATGTGCAATTGATTGGAATATTGAAACTTGACGCACCGGTTTTCCAGGGCACAGGTGGAGTGTTTTTGTCTGTCTGCTCGGGAATTATGATGTTTCAACTACGGGATAATAAAATAAAAGCTACCCGTAACAAAAGCTTATGCTGTGCCACGGGAAGGTGGCATTTTATGCAACTCAATAAACACGCACGTTAAAGCTCTGACAGATGGAACGGATAATGCCTGCTAGTGTATGGCAAATAAACGAATGGTAGATGCCGTATAAGACCAGCGCCTACTACAGCTGATATAAAGTTATACGGTTTGGTTCTGTGCATTGCATACTTTTAGGAGCATACAACCAAAGCGCCCGAAGATATGCAAAGCAATTGCGGAAAATGATTATTTTTATTGCTACCTTTATCTGCACCGTAGTTCGAACAGTTCGAACACTCCATCTTGCAGCACCACTTTTCTGAAGCAAGCCTTTCGAACGCTATAAACCATTGTTCCGTTTGATTAACGCTCCAGCTCATCCTGTAACATCTGCAACACACGTGGTACGCTTCAATGGCGCCATAAAATTGCTCACGCTTGTCTACGCAAACGAACCGTCAAATAACCACAGATATCAGGCTCGCGCACACTGTTACTCGATACACTCGATGGCTGAAACGAACGTTCTACCAGAGAAAAAAAAATAAAGGCAATCAGTGAACCGTACAAGCACATCATAAACCACCTGTAAGCAGATCAACCACACGTTCACGTGCTATAAATGCCGAACCCTGTTGCGAGCTAACGAACTTCAACTAATCCACTTTTTTACACGCGAGGACGGTAACAATTCAAGCGGGCCTTGCTCTATTCGTACAGGTTGCTATCTTCACAAATCAAGGCATAATTCGCCTTTAAATCATGTTATCGCTGCCTAACGCGCCCTAATTCGTTTAGCATCTGCTTGAATCATCTGCCGAACATCGAGTAGCACCCCTCGCAAAACCCTCCGTCCTATCCACCCGGGAGGGGCTACATAAAACCCCACGCAAACTTAAACCTAGAGCCCGGATGTTTGCTATTTTCTTGCGCCAAACACAGCCCCAAAACCCGGTGTGCCCATGCTTACGATGCTTACGTAAACAGTAGTTTCAATACACCGCCGTATAATCCCAACCCGTTTAATCCTTTTGTGCCACTTTAAAGTCCCCGGATGCCCCGTTGCCATTCATCGTGTTCCTGTTCCCTATGCCGGCCAGACTGAACTAAAGTTCAAAGATATCTCACCACCGCTCGAGCGACGGTTCTTGACGGATGCGCACGGTTAAGCAAATTAAGATAATCGTTTATTTACTTTAGATCTGGCCATCAGACGGTAAGCAGGCTTTTGGCAATCGAACCACCACTAACCTTCGCCTTTGAAGAGCATCCTAAAATAACAAAAGTCCTTCCTTCGCCACAACGAAGCGTTTCCATCGGGCGGCCGGATATCCTGCCTGCCGGATGACCTTAAATGCGTGCTTAATGTTTCAATCATCAGCATGTCTTGGAATGTTTGCCGTTCATTAGTACCAATGTTTGCACATCGATAGCCCATAATTGCTGCAGTGGACCCATCGATTTAGGATACATTTTTTCCATTGCATACATTTAGGGGGAAGTTGACATGAGGCAGTTTTTAGCTGAAAATGAAATTTAGCTATCGTAATTTAGCTACCGTAATGTAGCTAAACTACTGAGAACTCGTTTCGCTGATGAAATTTTAACGGTTGTCAAATTCTCGACCACATTCTCGGGGAGATGAGGTATAAAAGTTACGGTTGTTTCCCGAAACAAGCCCGTCAGGTCAGACTTTTAATCTAGGAAACCAAAGCGTTTGAAAAAAAGTTTTATTTTTGCCCTAATTTTTGAAGAAATAGACAAAAAATCTATCCTAAAAATTTGACAAGAAATCTGAAATTTGTGTTTTTTTATATCGAAATCAGGTAAGTCCTAAAAAGCCAGCAATGGCTAAACAGCTGAAAAGGTTACTAGGCGCGATAAATTTTTACCGCCGATTTATACTACATGCCGCTCATGAGCAAAGTATACTACAAAAAATGATAATAGGAAACAAGTGAAACGACAGTATACAATTGGTTTGGAATGAAGAGACGCGTACACTGAGTGTAAAGAAGATTTGGCAAATGTGGCAATGCGTGTGCATCCTGCACCAAACACCAAGCTGGCACTAAAAGTTGATGCACCAAACCATGCAATAGGTAGCGTTTTACAACAAATCGGAAAGGATGGTCCTGTGCCCTTAAAATTATTTTCTAAAAGTTTAACCTCCTGTGTACAAAAAGCGAGTACTTACGATAGATCACGTTCCTGGCACACCTGTTCCTGGGAAGCACAGAACAAAATTGCTGATATGTTATGCAGGCTCGATGCGTTTAACACTGATGCGATCAATTATGAGCACATGGCGATGCTGCAACGCACCGACACTCAAATACAACACTGAAACCGACACTAAGGGAATGAAATATACACGAAACGAAAACAACACTGACACATCTACACGAATATGAGCCCATGTGCGCGGCAAGGACGCGTATAATAGAAAAATTGCACAACACATCACATCCGAGAGCACGAGCAACCAAACACTTGATTTGCGAAAGGTTCGCTTGGCTTTCTGTACAGAAAGATTGAAAACACTTTGCGCAAACACTACGCCTAGTAGGCCACTCACTCGACACGACACAATTCTCCAATACAACACATCACCAGATCACCAGATCATAGATTTTACCACGTGCACTTTCACCATCTGAATTAAACCACTATTGTTTAACGATTGCATTCACATTCACTTGTTTTTAAACGCATGTTTGATTCATTAGGGATATACCACTTAAGAACAACACCATTCGATCCGAAAGCTACCGAGCAAATAGAAAGACTGCACCGGCAATTAAAATCCGCAACTATCTGCCACAACCGCGCGAAATGGACTGAGGCACTACCGATCGTATTGTTAGGTTTGAGATCAACGATCAAGAGAGATAATGTAAAACAATTGATGTGCCAGATAAGGTCAACACAAACTCAGCACGATAACAAAAGCAAGTCGTACGTACTAGCAGAATTAGGATCATGCACGCATGTGTGGCTGCGTATCGATGCCGTTCGTCCCTTCAATAACAGCGCCGTACGATGACCCGTTCTCGATAATAACAAAAAAGCGAAAACATTCATCATTAGTATTAGAGGTTGAAACGTAGAGGTATCTATCGACCGCTTAAAAGCACTACACATAGACACATCGGATCAACCAATTGCGCAAGAAGATTCTCTCCCGATAAGCACTACGCGACAGTGCCTGACGAAAAAAGTACATCACACGATAGATATGATCGCGTTACCACAATACCGGAACGGTATTGTTATTAAATGGGGGTGATTTAGGGAACAACTCGACTCAATCGAATCACCATGGACGCATGGACGCATGGATGTAAACCGAGCGCATAAGGGTAATGTTCTTATGCGCCAAGAAACAACTAGGATTAATAAAAGCCCTCTTACAATCTGAACGCTGAACGAGTAAGTCGATTTCCCGCCACCACGTGTAGTAAATTCTGTGCAAGTGCTAACCCCCAAATAGTTTAGGAGGACAAAAATAAAGAAGTTACAAGCGTTTTGAAAAAAAGATTTATTTTTGTCCTAACATTTGAGAAAATAGAAAAAAAATTGACCCTAAAAATTTGCCAAAAAATCTGTAAACGGTGTTACGCTATGATGTAGTTTTATTTTCCTCACTGACAAGGTTTATCCGAGAAATTGAACCTATAAATTACAACACTTTAAGGGTAATATGTGATAAATAATATGCTTTGAGGAAATTTTTTTCATCAAAACGAAATTTACGCACCACATTAACTGAATTTGCCTGTATAACCTCTTATTAACAGAATAATACCCGAATCTTATAAATTTGTCAACGGGAACAGAAACTGCAACTCGGAACTGCAGCATTTTCCAGGGTGCTTTCTTTCTCTTTTTTATTACATCAAGCTACACAACCTACCCGCCCCAGGTACACGGTACAACATGGTACATTCGCGAATGTACGCTGTCGAATCTGTTTTTCCAGATCCGCATCCTCACTGGCAGCCTTCACCACCGATGTTCTGCTTGTGCTTGAGCATGTTCTGCTCGTGAACAGTGAAAACTAACGTCGAAGGATGGTCCCCGCAAAACCTGCAGGGTGACGAAATGGAACGTAATTACGGGACACCGAAGAGCGTCAGCTAATGGCGAACTAGGAACCCCATAGTAAGCAACCCAAAGCCGAAATGTGTGCGCTAGCCTTGTGGGAGATGGCAAGAAATAAAGAAAGGAAACTTCTAACCGTATCGAAAACCCGGCTTCTAATATGTTTTCCTTCTTTATGCGTTCCATTCTGCGTTCCCCCGGCAGGGGTTCGGATGACAAAAAGAATCCCTAATGGAAAATTATCGAACATCAACTTGTTCCTCCCTTCACGGCTAACGGGCGTGATGAGTTTTTTTTTTGCTGCTGCTGCTGCTGCCATTGTATGTGGATAAGGACGAAGAAAAGGGAGTCAACAATTAGGACACTAATCCTCGGATGATACTGAACGGCACAGTAAAGACAGTGAGGACTGTGGAAACTTTTCACCGTGGAACCAACCGAGGAAAAGGCCTCCTGATTCAGTTTTAAAAGTTCTTGTGCAAATGTTCGTCCCGGGGAAGGATCTGTATCGAACGATGCCTAACGATAGTACGAGCTGTCCGGCTGAAGATGGCTAACTGCATCCGATGTTTTCATTTTTTTCGCACCACTAAGCCGTACACCGACTTAAACTTGGACACCATAATTCGGCACCGATCGGAAACGCAACCGGAAAGTTGAAATTACTTTCCCATTACTTTGAAGAATGTCTCTACCGTGGGAGATATTTAGAAGGAAAAAGGTACTTCGGTGATGTTGTTTCAGTAGGGGGAAGTTTGAGATAGAAATTTGTCATAGAAACTAATTTGCCGAATGTTTTACATATGACGAACCTATTAAAGCTACCTATTGTCAATCATAAAATATCAACATTTTAATGAAAAAGCTTAAAGTGTTGTATTTCATCATCTCTGAAAGGCTTCATTATAAAGCTTTTATCACGAACTGGGAAAAAAGAAACGATAGAATATAGAAATAGTGCAGAGACACGGGAAAGCATAAATCATGTTTCCACCTTACCCTCTGCTCTCATCCCGCCGTACCGTGTAGTGTTCTAAACTTTGCCCATTAATTAATCCAATTCAGCGAGTATTCATCAGTATCAGACAAGCCGCTGTCAGGTCTGCAATCAGGCTCTTCTAATTGGGGGTGATTCATTCGCGAAAGACCACCAGGTGGGATGACGGAATGAAAGTTCCAAGCTCGTCTTAGTTTTTGCTAGATAAAACTCTGAAAAGCTTAAAGCAATCCAGTGATATTTCAAGTACAAAACCTAGCACATATAACTGGCATGTAACACAAAATAAGGCTAATGTTGAGGATCATCTGTTCATCCTACCGTATGAGGGAGGTCATTTAACTTCCGTGCAAATGAGCAATCAAACCCATCAATTCCCAGTCTCCCACAATTCTTCGACCCCCACAACCCTAGCTCATTGGATCATTAAATAAAAAAAGATGCTGTTCAAAGGCTCTTGCGTTTGTTTACGTACACTGGAATACGATACCGAGTGATACCTGGCAACGCCTGGCTAACTTTTCATTTCCCTCCTCATTGATCCGTAACTAATGAGTGCTGCTTGACCCCGGGTTTCCCGCAGGTGACCATGGCAAACGCTCAGCGAAGTGCGAACATTTAGAGCCACAACATCGATACAGCCCCTTTTCGATGCAAAAACATTTGCTGGAGAAGATGTTTGCTGCTGGGTAACCTCAAAACCATGAACCGTAAAATCAGCTTTGAAAGGACTTTTGCGCTATTGCTTTTCCATTTCCGAAAAGAATCGAGCTCGTGTCGAGAGGAAAGGTTTTGTACTATGTTAAGATAGAATGTGTTTTTTTTAGAACAGTTCTACTGAACAGGGGTTGGATCTATAAGAAATCGTAAGAGTAATTTGATATACCATGTACAGAAATGATTAGGAATGTATGTTCAATTCAACAAATCAAATACAATCAGAGTTCTAAAGTGAATCTCGGCCATATAAAATATTGTTGATTCAATATTCTCTGCTGAACCCCTTTTCCCGCCACAACACAACTTGGCTTCTCACTCACACACTCGCATATACGAAAAGCTCCTTCCAAATGCTTGAGAAACGCTTCAATTTTACACGCAGCATATACGCGACTTCTTTCCGTAAAATACTGATAAATAAATTGCCAATAAACAAATTAATTTGTTTTCCAATAAATCTACAACAGAATAAAATAACAACACCTCCAAAACACATAAAAAAGCAATCATTTCTAAACAATGAAAAGGCATTTACATTCAGAAGTGAATCATTGCTATTAAACATACCGCCAAACCCGCTGTCAAATTGACAGTTCCAACTATCCATCAACCAACAACAACAATAAGAACAAGAGAAAGAAGAGAATTTTCAATCATGAAGATGGCTGACGGTTCCACAATTTTGCGACGAAACAGACCCGGAACAAAGGCAAAGGTATGTACAATTATTGGTTCGAGTGCACAAGCAACTACACGAGAATCGGTTCTCAACCGGGGAGTAGTGGGATATTCCATCTACTGCCCAGAAACACCCTTAATCCATCGGTCTGCTTTCGCTACACTTCCGTTGTTGTGATGAGAAAGTGAACTACCCCTTCCCACATATAGGATCGATCGGTGGGCTGTGCTTTCAGCAGGAACGCGTTAAATGCTTTCGTTATGTTTCTGGTTGTAGGACTTTTCGAACTGGGCCGATGAAGTGTTCGAGGAAATGGATAGCACGCTTGCCGTGCAGCAGTACATCCAGCAGATGATCAAGAAGGACCCCTCGAATGTGGACCAAATTCTAACCATGCCAGACGGGCAGGACGAGGGCGTGTGGAAGTATGAGCACCTCAGGTAGGAGTGGTGGAAACACGGTCCATGTTTCGCAATTATTCGTTACGTTAACGCTATTCCTCACCCCCGGTTGGGTGATGGATTGTTTTGTGTTACAGACAATTTTGCATGGAATTAAACGGACTGGCGGTGAGACTACAGACGCAGTGCTTTCCGGCCACTTGCACCCAGATGACCGCGACCGAGCAGTGGATTTTCCTGTGTGCTGCACACAAAACACCCAAAGAGTGTCCGGCAATTGATTACACCCGACACACGCTCGATGGTGCTGCGTGCTTGTTGAATAGTAATAAGTATTTCCCTAGCAGGTAAGCTTCCACGTGGGTGGGCCCAGATGTTTCCCAGTTGAGTTGCTTACAGCTGTTTTTATTTTCCCGGCAGGGTGTCCATCAAAGATTCGTCGGTAGCAAAGCTAGGTTCGGTGTGTCGCCGGGTGTATCGAATTTTCTCGCACGCCTACTTCCACCATCGACGAATATTTAACGAGTTCGAGGAGGAGACATCGCTGTGTCTCCGGTTTACCAACTTCGTCACGAAGTACACGCTCATGTCGAAGGAAAATTTGATCGTTCCCATTCCGGAATGTGAGCTTACTCCCGGTGAAAGTGAAGCCTAAAACAAACACCCGGCTTTAGGGACGTCAGTAGTGTCATTATTCGTCATTTTCGTGCGACTATTCGATGTGGTAAAACAGAATGTAGCTATCACTACCCTCCCAAGCACGTGTTTATCGTTCGAATCGTCGTATACTCCTGCATAAGTGCGCCCATAATATGCAGCTCTCGCAGCTGAAGAACGAAACGGTACAGAGATGCGAGTGGGCCGAACTCCGTTGTAGAGAACGCTGTGCAGCGATCGAATGCTGCCGAACAGAGAAACTACTGTAACCGAGATCGCACGCACATCGTTTATATTAGTTGCAAAATTTTACTTTTTCAATCTTGCTAGCTTAAACATAAATTATTTATAGTTCTCTCTGTTAGATATACATGCTTTTTAACGATTATGTTTGTACCGTACATTCAGGAAATCATTGCTTATCTTTCTGAATACGATTGTTTTGTTCCAAACTGTGCAACTGAGCCCCAGAGAGCGTCGGTGCGATTTCCTCAACCAAAACCACTAGCCAACGGCGAAACCCCTATCGAGCGAAACAGTATTTGTTGAATATAGCAAAACTGTGAAGTCCTAAGATGGATTGCAACATTTTTTTAATAGTATTCAATGTGTTTGTGTGAGTACTACAAAAAAAAACGGTGAAAACTAGGCGGCACGTCGTAAACGGTGGTAGTTGATCATGTGTGCGAATATATAATGAACAAAATCCAGCAACTTTATAGCAAAAGATATTAAAACAAAAGCAAAACATTTACATAAAGGAACACTCATAATGTAATGAACATACCTATATATATATACGTGTATAAATAGTGAAGCTATTATTTAATTGAACAAATTGAACAAAAACACAAAACACACACAATACAAAAAGAAGCAAAAGGGTGGTTCAGTATGAGGAACGGAAAACGGTATCTTTGAAATCGTTGCCTGTACGGTCAACGTGAACCAAAAGTATCATATGAATAGAAAAAAAGTCTAAATGCATGAAAACCGTCAAAATCACGGTTTTATTTCCATACGATTGAAGTTAAGCATATAACACACACCGATCCTCATGTTCAAAGCAATAATGAAAGCCACACTTTCGAGTGGAAAAGGACGAGTTGCATAGTGTTTCAACAAAAAAAAAAACAAACAAAATATATACTAAATGAAGAAGGTAAAACGAGATATAACGCAATGTACGGAACGCGTGTATTTCCGAGCTAGGATTTGAAAGGCCTTGTTTGGTTTTGTTCGACAATCGAAGTTAATCAGTTATTTTTTAATAACCTAATCACAAAAATTCACTTCATTTCGCGCCACTTCGTATGAAACTCTACCTTCTGTCCATCTATACATATATTCCCGATATGATAACAGTTCGGAACAACAAGTAATGCATGGATGCCACTAGGAGCAACACCACCCATCAATCACCAGAAGCGTTAAACGGCCAGATAAACGATCACGAAAATGCAACATAAAGGCAAACAAAACTCGTTAATCATTACACAAAACTACTACGGTAAAGCGAAACATTAAGCAGAAAAAAAGTTTAAATACAGCTCTACACAATTACACGAAGGAACAATACGTGAATAGAAGATAATAAAAATTCATTTATCTAATACTTTCACGAAGAAAAGTGTGTGTGTGTTGTACGTAGAAAGTCATGTTATAAATAGCAAGAAATGTTGTGTAAACGTTATGTAATTTTACTCATTTATACAGAATGCGATATCTCTTACAATGATGGGATCATTATTAGGAATTTCCGCCAGCATTATCCTTCGCAGTATCGTTACCCGTGTCCATCTTAACGACATTCCCTTGATAATCTTTCCCTTCCTTTTCCGATTTCTTTCTATCTCTCCGTCCTCCTCCTTCGCCCTCTGACCCCTTTTTGAAGGTTCCATCACCACTTTCACCAACCTTCTTGTTAACGTTCGGGTTTCTCCGTTTGTCGAGATCCCTAGGTTTACCTTTGCTACGCGAACATCCAGCACCGTCACCTCCAGCATCTTTGGGGGGTCTTTGGGTGGTTTTCCCTTTATGGGAATTATTCTGCTGCCGATTTCCACCATTACTAGGCCCGGAGTTATCATCACCATTGGAATAGTGTCGGTTCGCTTTCTTTTTGAGCTGAGGTCCGGTAAAATAGTTACCCTTCTTGTCACCTGCCTCTTTGGGCCGCTGTCCTTGTGGGCGTTTGCGAGGGCTCTCGGACGAGCTGAGACCCGAACCCGTCCAGAAACCACCGTGTGTTTTGGAATGCTGGTAGCCTGGTACCGTCGAGTCGATCTCATCCAACGACGTTAGTATGTGCACACAGGGAATATTCCGCTTGGCAACGATCTGCTCCAAACCATCCTCCTGCGGGTCCCAGTATTCTTCAACTCTAAAAAGAAAGTAAAAACCTTTGAATAAAAAGGCAACCATTCGCAGCACGTGTTACATACTTTCTGTAGCATATCCGTGTCACCTGGTGCAGCTCGAAGTGTCGCTTTAAGATTTCCGCACAGCTTATCGTCTTCCCAACACCGCCATCCGAACCACTCCACACAACGGAACGATGCGATCCCTCCTCGAGCGCTTTCTTCGCATACTCGACCAGATTCGTTACCGCCGAACCACCCTTGACGTGCATCCAGAGAAACTGCTCCGGTAACACCTCGATCGGAATCTGCTCCTGTGATAGTTCTTCCTCCACATTCTTGCCCTTCTTGTAGTGCATCATTTTTCCCACTGCAAAGAGGGCTCGCCTTTTCCGCGCGAGACTACACTGGAATGAAGAAAATAAAAACAAAAACCCTCCATTAACATCTAAAATCCCAGGACACCGGTCACGTCGGATGGGTTGCAACGGTTTGATGAGCTCGAGCGATTGAATACCGCTAGACAACAGGTTCCCGCTGCCATCAGTGCAGTGGACTGTCGGAATGTTTGCGAGGAATGCTTTCTACATTCCAACAATGGGCATGCCGCTGAACCCTTTTCACAGTGAAATGATGATGCTGCCGGTCGTCGAACGTGGTCGAAATATCGAACGGGCGTTCTCACCCTTGAGGCGCGTTGTTGTATGTTTCAAATTAATTTTAGCAAAACCGCGCTTAAGTATCGCCTTTAAGCTAACATATGATGACGTACAACAATTGTCATTTTGCGTCATCGGGAGTAAATTGATCGTTTGCAACGATGGAAGCAGACACAGAATGGGAAGACTTAATTTCACGTCAACTGATGATTACATTTTGACGCTATTGAGGCTCGATTAGGTTATTCAATTCAAAATCCTACTCACGCAGGGAGGAAGCTCTTTATTGGGTAGGATGCCCGGAAGATAGCTGCGTCATTGTAATGTTTATCGCATTTAAATTGGGCCTATTGCATTTGGATCAGTTTTAAAGAGAGTGAACTTATATTAATTTGTACTATAAGTATTTGTCCGATGGCTAAGTATGAAATACGTAAATTACTTCGTGGCGTTTTGTAATACATGTTCTGATATAATTACATATAAATTTCAGACCTTTTTGGGTACTGGACCTTGGCTTCATACGACAGGATCGGTGTAGAATCACATCCGGACCAACTCCACGTACGCACGACTGATTATCCCGCTACGAGTAAATAAAGTCACAGAAAGCCTGAATTGGCTGGCCTCTAGAGGCCTCTTGAGGTTGTTGTGCCGATAAAAAAGAAGATCTACTATCAGGGAGGTGGGTTTGTTGGTGGTGCAAATCCACCTCAGGGAAAGTCCTGCAGGACTGCCGAGAGTACCAGCTGAGATTCCTACACACCACCAGTTCATCAACTTCAAGGTGGCCTACGATCGACCAACCTATGGAATACCATGCAGCGGAACCACTTTCCTGGGAAGTTGAAGTAGAGGTACTGCACATCATGAACGGAGTGCAGTGAAAAGTGAGAGTATCGAATATATAGTCGAAATCGTTCGAATCTCACTGGGGTCCGAGGCAAGGTGACGGACTCTCCTGTCTACTCTTCAATATCCCCATGGAAGGTATCATTCGGAGCGTGATGCTAGACATTGACATAATTGGCAAGACGATAGTGAAGGTGTTTGAAGCATACACCAGACTGATACGTGAAGGGCAGTAAGAATTCGATTGAGAATCAATACGACCTGCCCAAGACGAAATACCTGCTTGCTGGAGACTCAGCCCGTGATAGGGTCCAATTGGGAAGCAACGTATCAGTTGACGGTGACAACCTCGAGGTGGTAGAGGAGTTCTGCTATCTTGCTATCTTGCTATCTTGATCTATCAACGACATCATCAGCGAAATCCGAAGACGCATTATGCAGGGAAATCGTGCATACTACGGGCTTCACTGGCTACTGAGATCCAGGAGACTTCGAGACCGCACAAAATGTATGATATATCACACATTAATTTGCCCAGTGGTTCCACTAAGGACACGAGTCTTGGAGCTTTTTGAGCTGTATGTTGTACCAGCCGATAACGGGGATAATTAATGTGGAATCCGGAATCTTACCCCATCAAGAAGGTGTTCGGCGCAAGGCACAGGGGTGCACAGCGAGTTCGTTGGATGGATCTGGTGATGCAAAACCTGTCAGAAACCGAGAGCCTTCATGGATGGGAAGTTGCAGCCAGGGATCGAGCATCCTGGAGGTTGACCGGTCCATATCACGACGACGTGCTCCATCGTGAGTAGATCAACGAGAGAAAGAGAGATCTACTATTTACATATTTGCGCACTTGGAATGCTCACAAGTAATGCATACGTATACATACTGTTCTTAAATTACGAAGCCTTTATACTACTTCTTTTTCTTTATTGGCACAATAACCTTCAAGAGGTCTAGAAGTCTTCCCGTTTCTGGCTTTTTTAGCCCGTCCTGATCAGGATGGGATTTTATGCCGGTCCTGTCACGTGAAGACCGGCACCCCTACCAATATTCCACCGATAAGCCTTTATATAGGTGAAATTCAAACCCTCGATATGGTGGGATCATGTAGAGATTAAATATTATGAGCTAAAGGTGAAGCAACTAAAACCGATTTTGATATGAAAACATTAATTTTACGATCACTTTAAATTTTAACTTCGATAATTATGCTTAAATCAAGTAATCTGATAATCTTCCGACTATTTTTTGCCAACAAATCCTGACCACCGCTGTTACCCAACAATTGAACCTTTTCTCGTCTAACGACATTCCGATTGCAAGTGATGAACCCTTCGGCAGGGGGAAAAAAGTCATTATAGTAATCTTACTGACCATTACACTTCCATCTACATTTTCTTGCCCAAGGTTTGCTTCACCCTCGAAGGACACTCCACCCGAATAGCCACCCTTACGCTTGCCACAAGTGTTCTTGCAGTTGATGCGTAATTTAATTGATCCTCAGCGCCACAATCGCACGATACCGGTCTCTTCACCGGCCGAGAACTTCATCGTCTCAACCTCGGGGAGGTGAAGAAAGTGAAGATAAAAATTAACAACCGAGCGATAGCATTTTCTCCATTTCTAAGGCAATTGACGCCACCATCTTCAACCGTTGACGGGTGTCTTGGCTGTGGCTGACAACACCACCGTCAGCCACGAGTATGGGGAGAGTTTTTTTCCCACCGACCAGGCACCAGCATAGTTTTCGCTTGTGCTCTAATAAAGGATAAATAAATTACCCTGCTTCGACCGTGGGCTAGAAGCGGATTGGAAAACCGGGGTATGTGTGACGAATGTATCCCCGTAAAACCCGATTTTCCGTGTAACGCCACAGTTGGGTAGGATAGAATCGCGATCCTGCCGTCGATGCTCTCCGCCGTACTCGCGTGGTGCTTCCATTTTACCGGTATTGCGGTCACCAGAGGATCTCCGGCGTATTCAATCGATTCGAACGCTGAAAACGGAAGCAGACCCAAGACCCGGTGGAAGCGGTGGAGGCTGCCGCACTTGGAGTGGATGAATTAATTTTCCCATCGACAACTTTCATCATATTCGCTTCGAGGCGCAACGACAGCATCTCGATTCGAGTCCGTGTTTTGTTCACCCTCCCAGCGGGCGGGGCCACTGTAAATGTGGATGGCAGCAAGCAACAGCATTGTTGTGTGCGGTTCGTGTTTTATTTTCGATCACTTTTCCCCCCTTCCGTCCCGTGTTCCGAAACGCTTTATATTCATACGGATGACGCGCTGGGTGGATCTGTCGGGTTCGGTTATCCCGTTGAAATGCGTGTGGGGTTTTCGTGTTCGTACTGCGGTGCGGTTTCTTCACACTGCTTTGTCAAAGTTATGCCACGGGCGTGAAAGAATTTCATTCAGAAATATCTCGCCCCATTCTAGTGGAGTTTGCTGCTGATGTGAGTGTTGGCTGCGGCTAATGGTGAGACGATGCGTGGAAGTCAAGAAACGAGACGCTTACGAATTGAAATCGATTGGGTAAAGATCTGGATGTGGAGAGAAAAAAAACAAACGAACTTTGTTGCTCATAATTGTCTGCTACCGAGTGTGCGATATCGGTAAGACATTATCTAGAATCTACTCAAGCTTGAACCGTTTTGTGGCAACTACTAACAACGCATTACATATCGTCCTAACCCGGCTGAAGGAAGACTTCTGTGACGTCAATGTAGTTTTCCTTCGACTGTTACACACTAAAGTGACTGAAAATACTGTTGCAATATCTGGAAGGAAAGGAGTAACTTAAACGAAACATAGACGAAGAACGTATTCTTTTAAAATAACGTGCTAATACGCACTGATATGTACAGCAGTCAAAGAAAAGAATGAATTTTGTATTCACATTCAAAATTTAAATGAATAAATATGGTGCAATACAATGCAACACACCATGTCGAATTGATGGGCGTAATTAACTATCAATAATAAGTGTTACCACTTCCACTGCACAGTAATTATCAAGACAATAAAAAGTATAATTTCAGTTTCCGAACTTCATCTATTGTTCCCTTTTTTAAAAAAAAAAAGTCCAGCTCGATGATAATCTGTCAATATCAAGCAAACAGAAAGCAACCATCAAACACACGACCGGCTTCGCAAAGCCATTACCACCACCGTTTTTAGTGTGTTTTAATGAGTGTTCACGTGTCCATTAAAAAAGAACTCAAACGGTGGGGTGCAACAAATTTTCACCAATAAGCGTTCCCTGCCTGTGTTCCTCTATCATTTACCCACCACCCGGCCGATGATTTACGAGCAGCGTGCCGTGTTGTGACACCCCGTTCCTCTCCGTGGGCCGTAGTGAATGGTGGCCGGTGATTGAAAGTTAATTGATTCGATGTAAAAATCGTGGAACGTGTCTGGCGGGATGGTTCGGTTTTGAACCGCAATCATGTCGCGCGTTTTGTTTTTTTTCTGTTGTTGCCAATTTTTCAACCCAACATCGCTGGACATACAAAAAAAGGCCGCCGTTTGCAATGCCTTTGCCTGTTGCCTGGCGGAAAGCGGAGAACATTGTGCATCAGAGGCCCCAAAAAAGTGTTCAATAGTTTTGCGGACAATGCATCAGTGCGGAGAGTATGGTTTTAATTAAGCAGGCTCACTTTCTCCATGCTGCCAACAGGTATAAGCCAGTAAAACGAGTTCAAGGCGATAAAAGGAGTTTCGTTCTCTAGAAAAAAGATGCTTAAAAGAGAAAAAAAAATTATTCATTTCATCTTCCAATTATTAAGATATAACATGTATATTATAAACGCCTAAAAGTATGCAACTCGCAGAGAGAAAACGGTTTAATAGAGCTTAAAGCGGCTGAAAAGCTAACATGTATGATCTACTTTACGTTTTTAATTTATTCACCCAAGAAGCAACAATCAACAGGTTGCACAGGGACACTACTGTTACGCCAAAACCACCACTAAAAGTCCACACTTCACTGAACTACGGTGTGTGCATCATACAATCACATTCCATTCGTTCGACAACGCGAGATAGAAAAGGATGAAAAGGATGTTCTAAAATTCTAACCCCGATGTGTCTAACGCGTCTGCGTACGGATTGTGTCCTCCCGGTGGCTAAGCATCCTTTCCGTCCACCGACAGGGAGCTGTAATGACGTCAACGGGATAGAGAAATACGGATCAAAGCACTCACGCGCCACAATACAAGCAAAGCTTTCGATCTGCGATGAGCAGGCTATTTTTTCATTGATCGTAGTAGGTGTTACGGGAGTTGCTGAATGAACGCTATTCCCTTTTATATGCAGATGATGAAGGCATAACTCACTTAATAAAGGTTCAATCGATGAAAAAAAAATCATCTTTCTCTACAGCACACATCACTTTCCTTCGCAAACTAAACCTCCAACCTGGTCATGTGGTTGAATGTGGAGAAAGAACCGGTCGATATTGCGCCTCTGTCCAATGGTAAAGAGGCTGAAATTCCTTCACTCATCATCCGATTCTCCCGATGAAGCCATCCTGCACCGCAAAACCAAACTGTTGCGCGCGCGTCGTCAGTGTGCCAAGCTTCAACACCAGAATGTGCTACGCACTGGAATGTGGCACCGTTTGCGAACCCTGCCCAAAGGGCACCCCCTGCGTCGCACCGATGGTGCGAAAGAAACGTACAGCGGGCCGTGAACGAGATGGCTCCATTTCGGTATTTTTTTTTCCCTCCCTGAAGTGTTTCACAATTAGAATGCGTTTCGCATTATCCTTACATCCTTATTCATCCTTACCGGTTTGGGTGGCTTGGAAGCTTGCTAGAATCCTTTCGAATCCCCGCACCAATCTTGCATTTCCACGAGAGCCCATGATAATGACGACGGCAATAATGATGATGGTGATGATGATGGCAGAGTGGAGAAAAAGGCGTTGCGGGATGAAAAATTCTGCACAAAGAGCAAAAAGGATCTATCCTGACCGACAGAACGGCTAACGGCTCAGTTACCAGCGGGAAGTCGTAGCGTTCGGTTCCATCAACAAGGCCGGCCAAATAGGATCCCCCACCGCAGTGGGTTCTGGGTGCCACTGAAAAACCGCTAATTAAAAGCCCGAGGCGATTCAGCCGATTTGTGCGCGATAGTGTCGAATCTTTTGCTCCGGGAAGTGAAGCGTTTGCAAGTGCATTTTGTCGCAAAGGTTTTGTGAGTGTGTGTGTGTGTGTGGTATGTGAAATTACGTTACGTTACTCATGTGACAGAAAGTGAATTATGAAATTTGGATGAAGAACGGCAAAAAAATATGGACAAATGTTCAAATAATGTGAATAATTATGCATATTGCATATATAAATAGTTGAAACAACAAAGCGTTAATTGTTTAAGCGTTTTAAGCGTTTTTTTTTATTGATGGCGACTTTACAAACAATTTCGAAGATCTGGATTATGTTTTAATATGATTTTTTGAGTCCATACTACAGAAAAGATAAGTAAAAGTCAAGCATCAGCTATGGTAGAATTCTTTTAATGCCATGAAAATGAAGCGTTTCAGTCAAAATGACTGGTCCGGTAGTTTTAGTGTAAAGCAAAACTAACATTGTTTCTTCTAAAAAAAAATTAAAACAAATTGATTTGAAAATGAAATTAGATAAAAATTTTCTAACAAATATCATAAATGTTATTACTATAAAATCACATCATCGTATCTGGACATTACCAAGCATTATGTGAAGTGTTGTCGATAAAGTGATAGAACTATTTTTCTCCCCCAAATTAATTCACCACAAGCATGCACACTGATGAGCCGTAATGATTTGACGGCAATTTTACGTGCAACAGCAATAAACCCCCGTTCTGACGAACGCTTCACTAACAGTAGTGTATCATCTCCACCTGGTAGTAAAAGATATAATTAAACAATTGAATTTCTTGACCTTTTGGAATGTTTCCACCGTGACGCACTCGTCGGTGGTTACGGAGGAAGCATAGAATCCGTCAAATTCGGCAGTTAAGTTACTGTAGTTGGCCAATAAAATGTTCCGCCGAACTGGTTCGTAGAATTGTCGTAGTGACTACCAATTCCAGATGTGTAAATTGTGGCCTGGTTGCGATGCCCGGCGATATTTTATAGGATCTTTAGCACCGTTTGGCAGCAACCGTAGCACGATTAATTGCTAACCGCTGCCTGGGCAGCTTGGTGATTTACACAGCGCGCAGAATAATCTCTGGTTGTGTAATTCGATCGCTGGCAAAAACCCATTGGGAGCATGGCAACGAACCGTGGCCACAACGGCCAGAAACCGCCGAAATGCAGTGCCCTTTTGACGCTTGATTACTTTCGCAGATTCCGAGAGCGACGCGCCACCAATGGATAGTAAAGAGTTCCGACGCCGCGGTACCGAGATGGTCGAGTACATCTGCAACTATCTGGAAACGCTCGAGCAGCGGCGTGTTACGCCGTGCGTGGAGCCGGGCTATCTGCGCCATCAGCTGCCGGACGAGGCACCGGAGGAACCGGAACCGTGGGAAAAGATCATGCAGGACGTGGAGGATAAGATTATGCCCGGTGTTACGCACTGGCAGCATCCGCGCTTCCACGCGTACTTTCCGTCCGGGAACTCGTTCCCCTCGATACTGGGTGACATGCTGAGCGATGGGATCGGCTGTATCGGGTTTTCCTGGGCGGCCAGCCCGGCCTGTACCGAGCTGGAGACGATCGTGCTCGATTGGTTGGGTAAGTTTGTACGCAATGACACATCAATTAACCTCCTTTGCTCCTTTGCCACACAACCGAAACGCGATCGCGAATAAGATCAAGTGCAGCAGATCATAACGAAGCGTTTACCCTCTGTACGGCGTTCGAGATGTGCAAGCGTTTATCGTTTAATTTCGCTCGGCACACGTCACAACAGAAAGTGACGTCCGAAGACGAATGACGTTTCGGCCAATGCTTAGTAACCCGTCGTCGATATGACGATCTCCCTTAATTGGGGGGAGGGTGTGCGTATTTACAAACCACACAGAGACGAACGCATGCGAATCAAAATAAATCATACACATTTCACCAACACCTCGTTCGTGTGGGAAAACACGATAGCTTCCGGCGATCGGGAGGGTGTGTCGGAGGAGCAGAGCGCCCGGGCGTAGGGCTTGGTGTGAAAGGGTTAGCAAGGTCAGCTGCAAGGAATCGAATATTTATAGACCCAACTTGCGGGGCCAAAAATAGCTCCCGTGATGCAAAACGGGAAGGAACAACGTTGCGCTATAAGGGGGCCTTCGCATCATTCGCACCAATTATTTAAACAAACTCCCCCGAGTGCGGAGCTTTTTTATTTGGTTGATGATCCAGTCTACGATTGCCCGGTTGCCGTTGCACCGTATCTCGTGACGTTTGAAGAAACCTCTCATCTCTTAGTATCGATGCCGAAGCGATGACGAAGATCAACAAATAAAGCGGACCCACCCAGCGTCAGTATATTTACCACCGTATGAGGGAGGGAATCAATTTATAGTCGACGAGACTGTTTGGGACATGTTTAAATAAAGACTGTTTGTGGCAAATTAGCACTAATTAATAAGCAACAGATGCGGTTTCATTGGGTGCAGAGAGCGGAGAGTTATCAGGTTCATGTAAATTAACCACTTGGTAGCGCTAGAAAGATGGCAGTTTTGATGGATGATCTTTTCTTGAGGCTACTCATGTGAAGAACCTTGGAGAAATTTAGCTCTTTAGTAAGTTGTACCATTCGCAGAAGGTCCGTATCAAGAATATTGGATGTAAACTATCTCCTCATATCTCCCAGAAGGTCACACGTTTCTCGACGTACCCCCGTTGGCTTGCATTCGCGGAACCCCATATAAAATAGTACATTTGGAAAGTAATTGAAATTCTTCGCACATGATTCATAGAGCACGCACAGCCGTAAACGCCCACATCCGTAGAGTGATAGCAGAACCCATTCAGATCGTCGGATACTGTACCACGGAAAAAACGAAGAACCATCCGGCGCTGACGTCTCGGAATGTTCAACCAAAACCCATCCCTCATTCCAGGAACTGGCAACCGTTCGAGACGCTCAAAAGACACCGAGACGCCGTACAGTGTTGTGTGTGCGTCTCGCGCCATCATCGGTTTGCCATCATCTCATTACCATAAATAATCGATGATAGAGTGTAGCGCCGAATGCGAATCGACCCCCGTGCGGTGCGAGGTAAAAGTTACTATTATTTTGCTTTTAATGCGACTTCTAGGCGCGGTGCGTTCCCCACATGTAAATCCCCCCCCAAATATTGGTCCGCGCGTTTGCCACGGATGGGATTTTTCATGATGGAGTACCGGGACAAAATAAAACTTCCCAGAAGCTCCGTTACGCGCGCTTGCAAGAGTGATGAAATTTTAACCACTTGTTACTCCATTAACATCAGCATCTATCGTGTTGGTGGTCGTCCCGAGGATGATAAATTACGTTTTAATTAGATCTAAGCGTTGGGAGTTTTTCATTTTTGCTGCGACTCTCGGTTGAAACCTTGAGGCCGATGTCACCTCGTAAACCTATTTCGGGCAGTCAGTTCTTCTGCTGGCGTTTACCAGCGTGGAGAAGAAGCTAAAATTGAATCATGCTCTACGATGCTCACCCGCAATAAACACTAATTAGCAAAGTAGTTAAAGGGTTAGTTGACGTATAAACTCTCCCGCAGTTACTGATGCACCTTCGGGAGGGCACTCCACTCGGGAACTCTCGAGAATGACCACTTAATAGTTTATCCATCTTGTCTTCCACCATAGGTAAAGCAATTGGACTACCCGATTCATTTCTTGCCCTCAAACCAGGCAGCCGTGGTGGTGGCGTGATACAGGTAAGCAAGCGGTCACCAATTCCCGCTGCTTAATCGAACACTTCTGTATCGAGACGGTTTAAATTTTCTTCTATCGCAAAAAGACGTCCGCTTCCGAGTGCGTGCTGGTAACGATGTTGGCCGCCCGGGCCCAGGCCATCAAGTATCTGAAGCAGCAGCACCCGTTCGTCGAGGAGGGCCACCTGTTGTCCAAGCTGATGGCTTACTGCTCGAAGGAGGCGCACAGCTGCGTGGAAAAGGCGGCCATGATTAGCTTCGTGAAGTTGCGCATCCTCGAGCCGGACGAAAAGTGTTGCCTCCGGGCGGACACACTGATAAAGGTGAGTGTTTGGCAACACGGTTTGGCAACCGCGCACACTACTATCCACCAATGGAATCGATGCGGTTTGAGGAAGGAAAACATTTACCCATCATCGACGCTTACGTAGCGCATCCAAAACCGTGCCCATGACACACCATTCATCGGCTGCGGTAAACCGAAGCGCACGAAGATAGAGATGTTAACGCACGGCGTGATTTTTGGATCAGGTTTCACGCAAACCGCGGAAAATGTTTTTCTCGTAACTAGCGGCCGGGATGTAATCGTTGGCGTATATCCTGTAAACACTAGCAGCGTGGTGACTCACAGCAGCACAAAGCGTAACTCTAACCCCTATCGGTTTACAGAAATCTTCAAAACATCTATACTCTCTCTCTCTTTCTCTCTCTCTATCCCTTCGTTAAGTATATTTGTGTGTTAACGCACCGAAATCATTACAATGCCTGTCCTCTTAATCGATTAAAACGTGCCACAAAACACGGCACTTCATTCAGCTTCAGCCGACGCCTTCCGGTGCTCGTCCAGTGCACGGCGTGCCTGTTGCTGACCGTGCACGAATCCGGCAGCGAACCCTTTCCGGTAGCCCTCGTCAAAGTTGCGCTGATAGTGCACTTGCCGCCCGGTGTCGATGCCATCCGCGTACGCGGCCTTCATCAGTGGTTCCGCCAGCCGTTTCGCATCCCGTCGCGATATCTCAAACTCCTCCTCCCGTTCCATTGTGGCCCTTTACTTTCGGGGGTGATTGTTGAGCCTGTTTGAAGGCGTAGTGAAAAGAAAGGAAAGATCGATGGGAGGATTGTGATTAAAGCATACTTTCAATCAACCGAACGCACACAGGCGATTGCTTTTGTTCCCAAGAGCGGTGTGTTCCTTCTAGCGCCTTTGGGCTGTCATTATTAACAACAAAATCAAACCCTTTGGATGATTAATTACGGTTGAGAATTCAAATCGCCACAAAAGGTCACAAAAGACATCCAACGGAGCAGCTCCACAGATTGTTTGTTTTGTTGTGAGACTTTTTGAGTTTAACAACCCGTTGTTTTGATTAAATTTTGAGCACAGCTCATTTACCTTCCATAACTACTTCCCTGCGAGACACGTAATAAATAAACCCCCAATCCATCAAATGTACAACAAGGCGTGATGATAAAGAAATACGTGCCGATAGAACCAAAACCAGCATTGCCCGATACGCGAACGGGCAAGCATCAGGTCAACAGGAAAGGTTAATAGCGGTAACGTCGGATGTAATCATAAATTTACTTAGCACCCCCAAGAGCCTTTACGATTCCCGCTGTCCGGTTTCGTATCGGTTGGATCAATACTGGAAGAATCGCTTCTTACGACTGCTCAATTACCACAGCCGGCCCGTCAGTTTACGTCTCATACAGCGCGGATATTTTTAAACGACCGCGCTGTTCCGCTAACGTATAATTTTCCGCCACACAATGGATGCCATAGCTTAACAGAAGCATCATAACTGTCAAGGTTACGACCCGGGCATGCCGGATTCCAACAAGAACTCTCCACGCACCTGCTCGGTTCCTCATGCTCTCGTATGTCCTTTTCCTGCAAAACCTGCATTCACCAGGCAATGGAGGAAGACGAACAGCAAGGTTTGATACCGTTCTTCGTATCGACCACGCTCGGCACCACCGGTTCGTGCGCGTTCGACGATCTCGCCGAGATCGGTGAGGCACTGCAACGGTTCCCAAGCGTTTGGCTGCACGTCGATGCCGCCTACGCCGGCAATGCGTTCATCTGCCCGGAGCTCAAGTACCTGCTGAAGGGCATCCAGTATGCGGATTCGTTCAATACCAACCCGAACAAGTGGCTGCTGACGAATTTCGACTGCTCGACGCTGTGGGTGCGCGATCGCATCCGCCTGACGTCGGCACTGGTCGTCGATCCGCTTTATCTGCAGCACGGTTACACCGATTCCGCGATCGACTACCGGCACTGGGGCGTACCGTTGAGCCGCCGGTTTCGCTCGCTGAAGCTGTGGTTCGTGCTGCGCAGCTACGGCATCTCCGGACTGCAGTCCTACATCCGCCATCACATCGAGCTGGCGAAGCGGTTCGAGACGCTGGTGCTGAAGGACAATCGGTTCGAGGTGTGTAACGATGTCCGGCTAGGGTTGGTATGCTTCCGGCTGAAGGGCACGGATCGGATCAACGAGAAGCTGCTCAGCAGTATCAATGCTTCGGGCAAGCTACACATGGTGCCGGCATCCGTAAACGATACGTACGTCATACGGTTCTGTGCCGTTGCGCAGAATGCTAAGCTGGAGGACATTGGTAAGCATGGAGTCGTCTGCAGAATGCTCCAGCGTGGTTCGCTTTCGGCTGATTCGTTTACATCGCTCCCCTTTTCCAGATTATGCGTGGGACGTCATAACGGACTTCGCGTCGGAAATACTGGAGAAGGAACAAGCGGACGAAGTGAGCGAGATCGTCGATCGACGCAAGACGCACACGCTCGCCCAAAAGCGTTCCTTCTTCGTACGCATGGTTAGCGATCCGAAGATCTACAATCCGGCCATCAACAAGGCCCAGACACCGCACCGCATGTCCACCGAGTTAACGTCACCGGGGCACGATGGTACTGTGGTCACCGTACAGTCACCCAAGTATGTATCTCCTATACAAACATCCGGTCTGTATCATTCACTATCCGCCTCTTACGCTGCCCGTACAACTTCAGGACTCCCGGTTCCGCGACTTGGATTAGTTGGCCGTTGGCATTCCTGTTCGCATCCGCCGATGATGGTACGAAAAATGATGTCACACTGAGGTAATGGTCACGCCGACCATCTTGGCCACAAAAGTGCACTAACGCTCGGCATTAATAACTCTCACTTTGCAAACACAGATTCCGCCACCTTGACACCATGATGCGGCTATCGGCTTCGCGCCGCAACTCCGCCACCGGAGGTTCGTCTCCGTCGCCGGAAGGTGAGAACGGCATTACCCTGCTGAAGTCGCCCAAAAAGTCCCCAATACTGTTGCGAAAACGTGGCTCATCGCCAAATCCACCGGCGGCAGGTACGAACAATGGTTCCACCAAGTAAAACCATAATCCACCTGCCCACTCTGTTCGCTGTATAAAATGGGAAAAGAAATTATGAAAAGCTAGCTTTCTCTTGACTTGAAACACCCAAAAAAAATCAAGCACTATATTCTGGATGATACAACTATTTTAACGAAGCTGACCTGTTCTGCAGCTGCTTAAATGAAACTCGTAAACACTTAAACATGAAGATAGCTCCGATACAATCCGATACAATCCAAAAAGGATCAGACACGCGAGCAGGAATTCACACTCGAATGAATGAAATTGTAAACCTGGGGCGGAGGTGGATCCTCTCTAGACGTAGACAAAATGTTGAACTAAACGTTGCTGTATTTATTCCCAAGCGCACAAATAAACACAACTGATCGAATCTCGAATATCTGCTCCACAATGACGACAATCAGATGGAACCCGTGTGGACATGTGTGGAGAGGTAATATTCGCCCCGACACACTTCTCTGTTATGACAAAGACTTGTGTGGCTATAAGCTACAGATCGGGGTGAACTGTTTTCTTGGTATTCGATCTCGTTTAAAAGGTAAGTACATTACTTACCCAACAAAACGTACTGCTCGGAATGTTTACCACGCAACCGAATGAAGTGATCATAATAATGTTTACCTCCCAAATACACCGTTGACCGTTCTGGTGGTATATTCCTATTTGGAATAACTATTTGGAGATGCTTGAAACGCAACTCCACATTCCATTCGAGATAGGTCAGGACTTGTAGGACGTCCATTCCTACCAGCGTCAATGAAAGACGTCACACGTCTGAAGAGTGAACAAACTTTCTTCCTACCGGCACTTGCATTTCGTGCGACTATAAGAATTCGTTCGGCCGTTCATTTACCTCAATGAACTCCAAATTTAGCACTTCAATTTGCACAACATTCCACGCGTAGCTGGTGTACCTCACTGCGTAATTGAAGATAACGACGACACTCTCCGAATGGCTGCCCTCGACCAGCGAAACTAAACGGCACTCACAATTATGTTGGCAAATTCATTTTTGGGGTGTGTTTCAAAAGTAAGACCAAATCAATCTAACTAACGCCCGTCCTATCGCACACAAGAGGTCACCGAGACAATCGTGGACCGGTCAAACGGGAAGACAGCTGCGATCAGCAAGGTTATCGAGGAATCCTCACTATCAATGCTACAGTTTTTTCTTTCCCCGATTCCTCAGCGTCACAACTTGGTTTGCGTTTTTGGAGTTTCAGTACACAAGTACCTTTCCGGCGTATTGGTTTGCATGTTTTGCTATAATTGTGAAGAGTAAAGAAATGCGTGAGAAAATCCTTGCGATCTTCCTGGCGGTTGCTGTCGCTGCCCACGCCGAAGAATCGAACCAAGTGGATGCGCCGGATGCGCTCGACTTTTCATACGCACGACTCTGGCGTTACGCACAGCAACAGTGCAGCTTGAAAGGTATCACACCGACCGCATTCACGCACTCCTGGCTGGGGGTGCGTCGATGTCTCAGGGACACGCTGGACGTGGTGCGGCTGAATGAAGACTCGATGCGGTTAGATCTTGGCAACCAGGAGGAAATTTTAGGCCGGTAAGGTTTTCTCACATGCGCCCCGGTAGCGCAACTATACTGCTGGTGTAATCTATCATTCCCACCGTCCAAAGCCACTGTCCGAAGCTGTTCGAGGGTGTTAAGTGTTTCAATCCCTTCCTGGACATGGTGAAGGGATGCGTAACCGAGGAGAGCTACGAGATCTTCCAAGCTTTGCACAACTGGTTCCACGACATTCTGGAGTATCTTTGCGAAAACAATGGCGCCAACATTGGTAGGTCTTACTCTATTGGAGAACATCTGGCGAGTTTAGTGTAACTTGTGTAACCCTTATCTACCTTTCAAGAGTACGATAATGAGAAGCATGACGCCTGTACGCGTGAGGTTAACAAGTACATCATTACCTGTGCGGCGGAGAACTTGATCGCCACTCCGGAGGTTAATCGTAAAACGCTCTCCGAAGCGAACTGCAAGTATGTAATTTAGGTTAAAAAGCTCCCGCCCGTCGTAATCCCAACATTCCATCCATTTTTCAGTGCACTCGCAACGGCAAAGGATTGTCTGCTGGAAAAGCTGAAGAGCTGTGGCGTCTTTGCGAACGGCGCGAGATTGTTCTACGAAAATTTCATTCAGATTACGTCGTGCAAAAATTACACCGCAACGGAAGGGACCACGGAACGAAAATAAAGGAGCGCTTCCCCACCCAAAGAGCTGAATCCACCTTTTTGTACTGTTCTTCACATACCTGAATCGCATCACGTGCGAAATCGATGACACTCAAAAGTGACAGAAAATGGTGAAATTGTAGCGAAATTTAGCCACATGAATCATCGCATGATCGTTTCCATTTTTAACGTCACGCTCGAAACCGGTTCCAACAGTTCGGAGTTCCTTCCGAGCGGCACGTGCCTCCGCGCACATGGCAACGCACGATCACACCTTTTTGGGAGGTTAATTATGTGCAGGAGCAAAAAAAAAAGGCCACAACCGGTTAATTGATCGTGGTCGCTGTTGCCAATGACCTTATGGTGGTTCACACGAGACAGATTGCTCCGGTGACGTCTCAATACCTTATCGTCTCGTCTATATCACCCGTATCTCACGTTTCCCACTCCAGATAGGCCACTCGCGCGATACACGTCCTACTGAGTTTGATGACGAAACTCACCAATGCTATTACTCAATCGGTACTCTATCTCTTCGTGGCCGCGGCGTGCAACCACCACCAAAATTGGAACATCCATCACGCGGATTGTCAGACTCCTCCTCTTCAGGAAAAAAAAACCCGGTAACTTGCGGGAATTTCCTGAATGTGTCTCGCAAACTCTATTCTTTGGCCCCTCTCGGTGTCCAATTCGCGTCGTCTTTTTTTTTTTTGTGCAGCTTCTAAAAATTCCATTCACAAAAAAAAAATAACTCGATTGCTCTCGCAGAGGCGGTGGTAATTGATCTTTAAGCTTTGTACCGTGCCCCTGGCCGTACATAAATCCATCCGGTACGGAGTTCGATCGTCGGTGTTCAGGTGTGAATGACGCATCCATCATGACGTAGCAATTATTTGAACACATCTTTTTAAGACCCGGCATAACGTAGGCCCCGCTCAATCAAAGCAGCCGGGTTGCAGAGTTTGAATTGTCTGCACCGTGCAGAGAGAAACTCCCATCGAGTTGTTGTTTGCACTACAGAGGTTTTTTTATGCTTGAACCCACCCCATTTACACCTCTTTAGCGTGCGGTTAGTTTGCCAAAACTTTGTCGTCAGTCGGTGGATCCACGCGCTCCAGTCGTGGTAAGGTTGGACTTTGGAATGTACACGGATATGAGGTTTACTTCTTGCTATGTGTTTCCATACCTTTTGCTAGCAGAACACCGTACGATACGTGTAACAAGTCTTTTCAGTCACGGCAATATCAAATACCGCAACAATGACTAGAAAGGATGTCGAAAGCCATGACAGGACAGAATGTTTTGAGAGAGGAGATGAGGAGAGTTCGACATATTTCACGTGCCCAGAATTTATGACTGAGTGTATATTTAAATAAGTTTAGCATGAATAATGCTTGCGGGTGAGAGTGTCCGATTGAAATACAGGCTGTCCCCGAAATATGCGGTTCCTCCTATACGCGGCTTCGAGGATATGTGGTTTTTTGGAGGTTTGACAGGTGAGTTAGTTTATAGCACAAAATCTAAGCCGAAAATGTGAAAAATTGATCGAAAATACCTTTCTTATCATATAAAACATTTCTTACGTTTTCTTCTTAACTTATTTTAATGTAATATTTCTAAAAATCGCCTGATTCGATGAATAAATTAAGTGCAGAGAAGGGAGTCGACTTTGTGACTTTGAAGTATAAACGAAATTCGAACGTATTTCGAAGATGATTTTGAACTGTCAAAATATTGTTTAGTAATCAAGGATATACAGTAAACAACTCCAGTGATGAAATTATCACGAGTTTATGACTATTTTTATGTAAAGTTTATTTGATACATACTTAAAGTATCAAATTGTTTAAAATTTAGCTTGATTGCCACTCAAATTACGTTAGTTTGACAGGTGAGCCTTGCTCGTTGTTCAAAGAGCGCGTAGACCAAATCCAGTTTTGCTCATCGAACATTTGTGTGCAATGTTCAGTGCCTGTAGACCGCTGGGTTAATTTTCCGCTATAATAGCGTATGGCGGGGAATGGCTGTATTTTTTTAAAACCGTATGTGTCACACTTATTTAAAAAAATATTACAATGTTATCATCTACCCTTAATATCACCTTGCCATTCTTAAAGCGACCTTTAATGATTACGGCACGTGAAACATAAAAACCTTCCACCCCCACCGAACTGTGACACCATTTGTTTCGATACTCACAATAGAACAAATGTCATGCTGCCAGTGTACGGGCGAATTCGTTCAGGGAACCACTCACCTGTAACACAGCTAACAGGTAGTATACGTTCGATTTTTTGTTGTACATTTCGTACTCTGTCGTAAAAGCTTCATCTCCACCAAACTACTACAATGCACTCGATCTGATGGCGGCGAGTGTACGGCGAGGAAAGCAGCTCGTGATCGTGCACCATACCGTGATCGTACGTGTGTGTGTTACCGAATAACAACAAAAAAATGCAATCCCGTGCCATCGCCCCTGCGATTGAGTTAAGCCAGCCCAGTTATTTGCCTTAATTCGATAATGATTGTCGCGTACTGGGTGCCCGTTAATGGTGGCCCGACTGTGGCCAAACCCTGCTTAGATCAACACCCAGCGTCGGGCACGTAACACGGCACAAACCTTGACGTTCCCTGGATCACAAGTACCAGTACAGTCCAACGCCTGGGTGTTGGACATCATTTCCATCAATTTAGACCTATTCCGAGTGGTCACTCTGACCCACAGTCAGTACATTGCGCTCGATCGAAGTGATTGTACGGTGCACGGTGTTTGCTTCTCTCTGTGCGCGTCCAGCATCCGAAATGAAATTTCAATACAGTGGTATTGCTATTGGTGGCTTCTTGCTGCTGGTGACCACATGCAGCGCCCTACCGAAAGACATGCCGGAAGCAACCGATGCGGAAACGCTCGACGGTCCACCGTTTCTGGCGGATCTGCGTTACCAGTGCCGTAACACGACCGGAGACGATCGTACGTTCTACGAGCTGAAGGAACACATCTCAACCGATCTGCCCAAATGCTTCATGGCCCACGTCAATATGGATCAGCTGAAAACGGACACCTCAAAGTTGGGGGAGAACGAAAAGAAGAAACTCTTTGAAAAGTGTGTCCGCGTGTGTTTGTGTGCGGTGTTATCCCTTTGTTGACGTTATCTTCGCTTTATTGTGTTCGTTTTATAGAATTTGCGAGCAGATCAATGACTCGGTTTCCTGCCTAACACCGGTAAAGGCAAAGCTGACACCCTGCCTGGATGAGGAGGATGTGAAGATCATGGAGCAGGTGGTTGCAACCATACCGGAGGCATTAAATATGGCGTGTACCAACAGTGGCGCTTTGTTGCAAAGTATGTTGTCCAAAAAAGTATAGTCCAATTTTTTTTCCGAAACTCCAGAATATTCTGAAGTTTACTTTGGATTAATCCGGAGTTAACTCCGGAGGCGACTCCGGATTAATCCGAGGAGAACTTCAAAATATGCTGGAGCTCCGCTCAGTTTTTTCTTGAGTGGAATTAAGGTTTTCGATGCAGAAGTCGGAGTTCCCAGCACTAGTAGAACGTCACTTTAGTAGAGATACAGACATTACATGACTCCGGCGTAATCCGAAGAGAACTTCAAAATATTCAAGAGCTCACTGGCTTCTATATACTAGTAGAACGTCACATTAGTAGAGATACAGACATTACATGACTCCGGCGTAATCCGAAGAGAACTTCAAAATATTCAAGAGCTCCACTCGGTTTTCTTCTTCAGTGGAATCCGGGTTTTCGATGTCGAAGTCGGAGTTCCCAGCACTAGTAGGGTGGTAGAGATACAGACATTTAAAGCTTCTTTTTACGTCTTGACATAGAATTTACGGAACAGGCGTATCGGTCTTGCGCCATGGAGTTACCACCAATGATAGAGGAGTGTACGAGCGAACTTCCCGATAGTATGGAAAGCCTTCCCTTTTCCCAGTATACCGAAAAGCAGTGCAAGTGAGTACAGTTCCCAAGGAATTCTTCCAGTAAACCTTTGTTCCAAAGCAAGTACAACTTGAATTGCCATTTCCAGAGACATCTACAGCATGAGGGACTGCTTCACCCGCCGAATTACCGAGTGTGGAGCAACGGGCTATATGGACTTCTTCATACTATTCTACCGGAAACTGCTCGCACTGACGCCATGCAAATAGTCAATTGCCCATCGTGGTCTTTCTTGCGACACTAGGTCGTTCATGTCTAATCAACCCCAGGTGCAACGTTCTCCTTTTGCACAAACCAATAAATACTGTGTCTTACAATGTTTCCACTGGAAGTGACTCACGAGCGATTCCACATGTGTTATCTACCGATGCATCTGGAGTTCCCAGTACATGACCTCCCGAAGAAGGCGCCCCACAACGAATTCGCAAAGGGAATACCCTTTCCTTCTTATTACTAAGTGATGTAAAATGCGTGGAATGTACAAAATTCCCAACACGGAGCCAATACCTTCAATGCGTGTGGGCGGCTTGGAGCGGTTATCAAACAGCGCCAATCAGCGATACATTCGATAAACGCTTTAAACGAGCCGAAGACCACCGTCACTCATATTAAACAGTTCTGTTCATCGTTCATCATTTTTCCATTGCACCCAACTCCCTTTCTCCCTATCTTCCCATCCCGCCGGCTCGATCGGTATCACTTACGAGCTTTATCATACCACGTGCAGGTATGTCTCATGAGTCTCGTAAAAAAATCGCAACAAAATGATGTTGAAAATGCAATTAGCAAACACACGCATTACGAGTTCTGCGCAAAAAAAAGGCAAAAGTGTTGCATCGTGCCACACTTTCATATCACAGACATGTGCTTAACCTCACACACACACAGTGCATCATTATTTGATGCGAAATTCAACTTCAATATCGGTGTACAATCGTACCTCCTGTTTCATACTGGACGACTTTTCGCACAGTGCGGAAGACGCATTACGTTTATCAAAAAACCAACAAAACGGATAATCAACACCGGTGCGCGGTGGGGCTCTCGCGCCCATCCGCGACACGATAAGTGTGAAGTAGACAGTATAAGGGGTAAAGTAGTGCTTACCGCGACATCGATCAAAATTGAAGCCACGATCAGACCAAACAGGCCAAACCGATATGAATCAATGTGGACCTTTTGTATACACAGTGCCCTTCTTCTGCTGCGGGTGGAGCACAGGAATGGGAGGGCACGTTTATGAGCAGGAATGAATCACTACACATCACTTCATGGGCTCGTGATTGATGTTCCACCGGTGTGAGCGGCTTTTATCGTAGCATTTATCTGCTCCAGCTGTAGACGTACGCGGCGTTTGCGTCGGATTTATGTGAAGCAGCACATTTTTAAGTCTGCGCTCTGTTGGTGTTTTTTCGTACATCATCACCCCGTGCAGGCGAAAGATAAGGATCGGTATATATGGTTGACAACGGCGAAGTTTGCACATGAGTTTTTTATTGGGGAGGAAGGCACGATGCCGCATATACACCCAAAATAATCTTACCTCATTCGAGGGTCATGAATATTCCTGTTGAAGGTGCATTTATGGCATCCGGTAGCTAGCTAACGATCGTACTATTCAATAGTACCAGGCGTCCCCATTGCCGGAGGCGGTACAGAATTTTGTCCAAATAATAACGCCACAACGCAACGCAAACATAAAGCAAATGTAATCAAACGAATAATCTTTTTTTGATTGTAATCTTTATCAACACAGCAATAAGTTGCTGTGATATAACGGCGCAGGGTGATAAAACAGGGGTACTAATTATCATTCTTTATCAAGCGAATGGATACTGTGTTTGTTTGGCTTGCGGAGGAATAGAACGGAACGAATCCAACGCGACCCGCCTGATCATCCGTTTAAGCCACGAATGATTCATACTAGCAAAGGGGCAAGAGCTAGCATTCCGGACGCCCAGCAAATGTGCATTTCAACCCAAAGAACATTCTCATCCATCAGCAGACCCCCCACGCATTGCTATCGAAACACAACATCTGAGCTGTGGTTTGCTCAATGAATATTACCACGAGCTTCCCTACGATTTCCATCAGCATTCCCGACCCGGGTGGGCAGTTTTTCAACCGTGCGTCCCATTCATGCAGATGTTTTACGCATCCCGCCACATTCGTCCACTGCCAAACATCCGCAAACAGCATACAGCGCCCGGGTTGCGCGCTACTGTCAAACAAACGATAAATTTTCAACCACTCTCACGGCATACGGCTGCTTAAAGGCAACCAAGCGAACCAACCCGACCCCGCTCGGCTCAGCTGCTTGTGCCGGTGGATGTTTGTTTTATGGATTGCTTTGCACCTAAGTTTACTCTTTAGAAAAATAACAGATGCTCAACGAGATATTCGACGTCACGGCAAAATATTGCACTCAAACAAACCCTCCCTCGACCGGCGTGCGTAGGGTGATGCGATAAAGCAGCGATATCAAACTGACACATAATTAATCGCGCGATTCGTCAATTTGCCCTCAAACATAAAGATGTCCACTTGAGCACAAGTGGCAGCTACCGCAAGCCACCGTCGTCTAGGTAGATGCGGCCACTGACAGCAGCAGCGAGTGAGACCGTTGAAATTTACTTAGACCGCTCGTGCTAATTGGCGAACACGGTGGCTTGTTTGGGGCCCGAATGCCGTTAGCGCAACAGGTGTAGATAGGGCGCGGAACTTACGACCACGGCACTGTTTATGCTTGGTCATTCGATACGATGATTCGTTCCACTACAGGAAACCTCCCAAACTGACCAGCGAGGTGCGTTCAAAGTACAAGTGGTTTCGCGAGCAATAGGTAGTGGAGGAGTGGACACTAAGAGGGGCCAAAGACGGCATGACGTCAGCTAGGAGAGTTAGGAGCTTTGGGTCGTTTTGAAAGTTAGACAACCACGTGCAGGAACTCCATCTGATCAGCTCCAAACACACCAGCACAAACGGGTCCAAATTCAAGAAAGATCTTTAAGCTGTAATATGTATTACCATAAAGGGGAATCACAACCACCAAAGGGACTAGTCCAATTTCGTCCATATTTGGAATTCGTGAAACACTCGTTGATACGACAGTACAAGGTGATAGATAGCAACATACTTATCAGCAATATCTGATTCAGTTATCTGAAAAAACAAGAACCAATTAAAAGAGGTATGTCAGGAATCCTGCCAGGCGCAGTAGTGGCGTGCTGAAAGAACCCGCGTACCCATAAACGGTTCCGACTTTTATGAATGAAATGTGAGATAAACTTGGGTAAAAATACGCATTTTTGCGTCTGACGTGCGTGGGATGCGCAACCACACGTTATCCAAACATCCGCCACAAGCCACAGATGTCTACCTATTGGCCTAGAAGTAGAAGAAGTAGATCACGGCTGGAAACGGCGTTTCGTTTGATTTTCGTTTTGTTTTTTTTTTTACAAATGTAAGTAATGACATACGTAAACCTATAATATTGAGCTGGAATTGCTACGGCATGAGTAACGGATCGTATCGGTGGAGATCTTAAGAAGCGTACCAAACAAAAAAAAAGGCCAAGAAGGACGCATGGAGATGAAGTCACTGCAAGGATGTGAATCATGGCATGGAGTGTAGACAATGCGGATGCCGTGGGAATTCCAAGCAGAATAGTTTGGAGAATGCAGCAGCTCCATTAAAGGCTTCTTGCCTTCTAATGGGCTTCTTTTTGGATTGTCAGAGGAGAGAATCTTCATAGGGGAACCCACTTCCTTGCCAGGGAAGCCTGCTCCAGCAGGACACTGCCCGATTCGCCGAAGCGCCTACAGACTAACAACTCCTCAAGCCTCGGAACCGGATGGCCCGTTAGGACATTTACGTCAGCAATTGCCTTGTAATGGTCTTCCTGTGCACAGCATTTCCTGCATCCTTATATTAATTATCTGTATTATCTTAACACCAAAACTGCTACCAAACGCCGTTACGCCCAATGTGCACTGATAATGGAGATGTCGAACGAACGAACATTCATCAATTGCAATAAACGGCTCCGACCTGATAAAGCCCCATTGGTCCTCACCGAAAAGTGGTCGAAATGTGAGAAGAGAGTAGTTGGAAATAATTTAATTTCGCCATGTCATGAAACTGTCACTGGCGACGGCCGGCAGCCGATGGCCACGGGCAGGTGGGGCTGAACGTTATCGAAATGAACAACTTCATATTTTCCCACCACGTATGGCTGTTCCGTCCCTTAGACTTACCTTTCGCAATGCAAGCAACCGGGTTTTTTGGGGGTTAAAATCAACTTTTAGATGTGAAACTGATCACGCACTTGTTGCTGATACGCGACCACCAAATTATGCGCGATCCATGCAGCTACTGAAAGCGTGGCGGCGGGTTTGGGTACTTCCGTCCGCACACGTGTGGCCCGACAAACCCCAATCCATGAAGGGCGCGTCATGCGTACAAACAGTCCCCTCCATCCCACCCCTCTACTTTCTTGAGGGTTGCCAGTGCCCCGAACGGGAAGCCGAAACCCGAAGGCAAAACCAAACCTCCACACGGCTCGCGGATTCGTCGGAACCGATTCGGACGGGGTTCACACGTCATCGCTATCCACAAACGCACCAAACACACTCTCTCGTTCACTCACACGCACGCACTGTTTGCGCTGGTTCGTAACTACAGCCGAGGGAGTTCCTCAACGCATTCGCAACGCGATAAAAAGCTTTCCGCCAGATCCGAACACGGTCAGTCACGATCGTGAAACGAAAGCGTCCGCAGCACACACAGAACAAAAGGAGGAGTAGGAGGACCTCGCGAAAAACGGCGTACCGCGAGATAGCCAGAGTGATCTTTTGTAGTTGTCCAAACGTTCAAGTCACGGACAGACGCGAAAACGCGTGCGAGTAAACGAGTAGAGTATCGGAATCGCGAAAAGGATTACTCCCGCACCGAGCAAGGAAGGTGCGTGTGTGCACGTTTGTGTGTGTGTGTGTGTGCCTTAACAAGGTGTGACAAGCGACAAGAACAAGCGAAGTGTGCAAAATTTATGCAAACACCCAAACACAAACCCCCGGTTGATAAAGTTCAAACACCGCACAGTACCGTCACTGCTAAATATTATCCTTCGCCAAAAGACAGGAGAAGGGCTTTTACGTGTAAGTGAACGAATCGGTACTAAAATTAAAGGAGTATAGTACGATTAGAGATAGTGAAGCACGCAACTTCAGTGGTAAAAAGTGTTCCAAAACATCGCACAGTATGAATACGGAGGAGTTTCGGAAGTACGGGAAACAGATGATCGACTACATCTGCGACTACGGGCAGACGATCGATACGCGAGATGTCGCCCCAACGGTGGATCCTGGTTTCCTGCGTCAACTATTGCCAGGTAATGCCAATTCTTCACATTAGTTTTAACACAAAACACAATTAGCGTGCTGCAAAAACACCGAATACTTAGTGCTGGTTAGTGGTGTCGCCTTCCAAACGGCTTCCTAACAAGCTTAAGCTGCGGGTGGCAGTACAGAACACGCCACCGGAATGTCCGGATGATGAGATCCGTGTCAACAAACATCACGCTCAATTAACAACTCTCTCGCAGTACAGCCAGGTTTCGTAAGTTTGTGACGGCAATTGGATAATTGTTAGTGTTCAATGGTTGGATGGAGGTAATTTTTAAAACCAAGATGTTCCAAGTGATCGTCTCGGTTGACAACAAGCGCGATCCAATCGATGATCTGCACCCAAAGATAACGTCACTTTCTGTAGTGATCGTCCTCCAACTATTTGAACCTTGTTGTTTCACTTCCAAAAGCCAATAACGCTGTGGCACGAGTGCCTGTTGACCTGGTATGGCCTCTTGTTTCACATCGTGCCATCCACCAGCTCAACGCGACAGGGGATCGGTCCATTGTTGATGACGTCCAAAAGCCCACCGTTTTGCGACACCGCTCGGATAAGATTAACCCATTCACGGTAATCCATTTTAGCAACCCAAAAAATAAGGGGAAGAAGAAAGCCCAACATGAAGCCACGAGCCCTGCCTGTCAACTCTTCAACAAGCCGGAACGGCCGGTAACCTGCCGCTCACGTCTAGTTTTAGCGGTCACGTTTCACAGTGCAGCGCGCGTGATCGAAACTGTGCCTGACTCACCGTAGACCGGCCAACCTTGAACGATTTTTAAAAGCAGATCCTTCAATGGACACTGATCGCGCTGATGGGTACTGATCGGAACACATACCAGACCGTATGTGACGTATGTGCCGAAAGTGACACCTTCGAGAGGAAGGAAATGCTCGACACTTCCCGACACGAGAGAGAGAAAGAGGGTGGAATTCTTTCCCACCCCAAGGTGGTTAAAAATAACGCTTACGGCAGACAATTTTGCAACCGAGTTTGGAAATGGTCGAAAAGCCGACCCATTCGTTGGCACTTCGGCGGGCGAGAGCCTGTCACAGGTGAAACAATAACAAGCATTACCTCAAATAAACGGTTTCGCTAGCGCGTTTTGCATTATCCGTCGCCGGTTTGATGCGGTTCTGGGGCGGATAAACGGTAGCTGTGAACCGACGGATTACATCAGAGTTCTCGATAGAGTTTATTGATTTAACGCTCGAGCGAGCAGAGTTGATGAGCTTCGAGGGAAGTGCTAGTGAATGGATTAGTGCCGTGTGTGTTAGGCATCGCATTAGGGATTAGACGCTGGTTTGCGACACGGTGTAACGGAGTAGGGAATACTTCAATGAAGCAGCTCGGTAGTCTGGGAAATGTCCCGGATATCTTGACAGACCCCGGGGATTCACACGGCATCCAAACCCATTTGAACCTCCTCCCCACGACGGAGTCTAAATATTTGAAGAGTAACACACATCGGCAAGACAGACACAGTGCATGTGTGTCCAATTTACGATCCGCTATTTTTCAAACAGTTTTTTAGCAACTTCGTCAAAGCACTTTTAAAAGCGCATGAATTTCCTATAAGATACTCATCAGCTCCTGCCACTTGTCTTACTCTTCACGTCCAATTTCTTTTTGATACAGTAGTGTTAATAAATGTGAATAAATTAACACATCGCTTAAAGCACATTAAAGATTGATGTCGGTAGCAGAATTGTTAGAAATTGCGCATTTTAAGGTTGCAAATCGAAATAACATTTGAATTTACCTAAGCTAAGCCATGTTTACTACCGCCAGCAACGGATGCCAAAACACATAAACCTGGTGAAAGTGGTCAAAAGCCAAATGCTGTGCTGGGCAGAATTAATACTCCCGAGTACGATTTTATGCATCGATAGCTCGAACAACAACCGCACCGCAACTAGTCCCTTAAGGTTTCTTCCTTTCAGCGTCTCCCTTTTGGAGGTTCGCGATTCGTACGCTCGCTATATCATACACACCAGCTAAAATTACAATCCGATCCGATCGGGAGTAAACATACAAGCGTCGTTAATTACGCCTCACTAACGAAAGATCATCGTCTCGGTGATGGCCGGTGCGTGCGTGAATTCACGTTCGTGCTGGGTTGCACCATTTTCTTCCATTCCGAACACAGACGAAGCGCCGCAGAAGGGTGAAGATTTCAAGCGTATGCTGGATGACGTCGAGACGAAGATCATGCCCAATATGGTGCACTGGAATCATCCGCGCTTTTTCGCCTACTTCCCGGCCGGCAACTCGTATCCTTCGATTCTCGGTGACATGCTGAGCAGTGCCATCGGGTCAATAGGGTTCTCGTGGGTAAGTGGAAAATCAAAAACCTCCGTCTTAAGGCATCTGTACGAGCTGTATTTGCCCAGCTCTCATCATGCGTGACAGTGCGTCGTCAATCGGTTCTTCATCTTGCATTTGTTTTGTTGCGATTTCTTCCCCCACCCCGCCAGGCATCCAGTCCGGCCGCAACCGAGCTCGAAACGATCGTCCTCGATTGGTACGCGAAAGCACTCGATCTGCCGTGCTTCTTCCGTAGCGACGCGAAAGGTTCACGGGGCGGTGGCGTACTGCAAGGATCAGCGTCCGAGTGTGCACTCGTTTGCATGATGGCGGCACGGGCCCGTGCCATCAAAGAGCTCAAGGGAAATCACGTCGATGTGCACGACAGCGTCTATCTGCCGCAGCTGGTCGCGTACGCCTCCAAGGAGGCACACTCATCGATCGAGAAGGCGGCCAAGATGGCGATCGTGAAGCTGCGCGCACTGGACACCGACAGCCGGGGCGTGTTCCGGGGCGATACACTGCGCCAAGCGATCCAGGAAGATTTGGCCCAGGGTTTGACACCGTTCTTTGTGGTTGCGACCGTCGGCACCACGTCCGCATGCGTCTTTGACAATCTCGTCGAGATCGGGCAGGTGTGTCGCGAGGTGCGCAGCATCTGGTTCCACGTCGATGGTGCGTATGCGGGCAATTCCTTCATCCTGCCCGAGATGCGCCGCTTCAAGGAGGGTCTGGAGTATGCCGATTCGTTCAACACCAACCCAAACAAGCTGCTGCTGACAAACTTCGACTGCTCGGCCATGTGGGTGAAGGACGTCAAATCCCTCACGACGGCACTGGCCGTCGATCCGCTCTATCTGCAGCATGATCATAGCAGTGCCATCGACTACCGGCATTATGGAATTCCTCTCAGCAGACGCTTCCGGGCATTGAAGTTGTGGTTCGTGTTCCGTTCGTACGGTATCGTCGGGCTGCAGAAATACATTCGCAACCACATAGCACTGGCCAAACGCTTCGAGTCACTGGTTAGCTCGGACGATCGGTTTGAGGTGCGCAACGACGTAAACCTGGGACTCGTCTGTTTCCGACTAAAGTAAGAAGTTTGCCGTCGCACTTTCCCATAATCCCATTTTCTAACGGTATTCTTTCAACCCTCCAGACAACAGGATCGCATCAACCGGGATCTATTGGCGAGAATTAACCAGTCAGGCAAATTCCACATGACTCCCGCGATGGTACGGGGCAAATACATCATTCGTTTCTGTGTAACATACGAACACGCGACCGAGGAGCATATAGGTAAGTTTTGCGAAGGGCAGGGATAAACAAACGCATGTATTGTAGCCGCAACACGTGTCTGCCGGTTGTATGCTTCACTCGTAAAAAGACATGATGTCGTTTCCGTACTGTTGCACCCACTATTAGCATAATTGTTCGATATTGATTTTTGCCCGTTTCGCGATAAGCGTTTGTAAAGGTGTTCGTTAACGTTCGATGAAGGAATCCCTTCGCATGATGCAATCGTACCGAAGCGATGTTATCAGCAAAAGTAACACCCTTTAATGATAACGCGCGATGGTATAAATTATGTCGCACTGTTTACGATAAATACTCATCCTTCCCCTTCAATTTCCGTTACTGCCAACAGATTACGCATGGGAGGAAATTAAAAACTACGCCGAAGAAACGCTTACTGCCGAATGTCCGGAAGACATCACTGAACCTGTTCCAGCGACGAAAAAGCCTCCGAAGAAGCTTACCCGCAGCATGTCCACGCGCTTCTCCTTCACGCGCAGTGTTTCACGGGAGATCTTCGAACGACAAAACAGCCGGTAAGTGGATAATTTTGTACACTACAAAAGTAAAACAGAGCACTAATTATGTATGTCCTTATACGGTCAGCTCTCAACTTACGGATGGATGCACACCGATCGTCATCATCGACACCGATGACATCCTGGAGAGTTTACAGCGCGCCTCGAGGATGAACGGTGAGCGAAGTTCGAACGACACGTACGACACAGACAGCACGGACGAGGCCAGCAATTGACTAAGCCGAGCAAACTCCTGTATTTCCCGCACGTCCCCGCCCACTTCGTCCTCCTCTGCTGATGAGTCTCCGGATGGGGAGGCGACGGAAGGAAGTACGGGCACGACCATCAACCGATGCGATTCGGTCAAGCGATCATGCGCTAAAGACAACGGGTACAGTCGGCTGCACGGACAACAGCCACATGAACCGGATCCGAGACCAACCAAGTCGAAAAGTTGCTCGAACATTAAGCAGTTGTGATAAACCGTGATTCAATCGGGAGCGGTCGCGCGGTTTGTGCCGCCATCAGTTTTTGGCAAGCATTTACCTTTTATCGATGACATCGACAGAAGATGCCTGGTACGGTAACCACACTGTACCGACTGAAAACAAGTATTATTTATTTTATACTAAACGCTAGGCAGAATGTAGCATTAGAATCTTCCCATCGCGGACCAGTTTAGCATGTAAGTTGTATTCCTTACTGACCATGACGAAATTAATTTTCAACGGCGTGCCACTCGAATAACGAAAAGTTCCCAGAAGAAATCCCACGGCATGCTTTACGCTACAAGTTTAGATCTAATGTAATGTTTTGTGTACTGCAAACACTTCAAATAAATTGTCTTATGTATGAATGTTTGGTGTTGATGCTTTAAGAGTTAATTGTTTACGTTCTCAGTCGAAAGAAAAGCGCGTGCCGGCATAACGCAGGGCACACATCAGAATGGTGCAAAACTGATATGAAAATTGTTTTAAAGCACCTCAATTCACGTTGAATGATGATATTAATCTTTGATTGAAGTTTTAATACGTTAATCGAATAAAATAAAAGAGTGTTTCACATCCTTTATACGAATGAATTCAAACGCACTTTGCCGCCGTTTCAGTACCTTGAATGGCGTATCGGATCGAGTTTAATATGTCCTTTAACTTTTAAATGTTCAATACTTACCCCCAATGCTGTATTTTAAACACGTTTGTGTTATTTGTGGCTTCAATAAAAGTGTTTTTCGCGTATATTTCACAAAACCACGAGTTTGCTTCCGTTCAAAACAAATCCAAGTTTCCTTCACAACTGTCATTTGTCAAAACGACCAACAGTGGGCTTGAAATTAATACACATGGTCAAACTTTTGAAAATTTCGCAAATTATACGATCAGAACGTTATTCTCTTTGTAAATTTGTACTGTTCGGTTCTTTATAAACCGATTACAATAAATTCAAGAACTTGATTAGCCATAGTATCGAATACATGCCGGAAAAGCTTATCCTCTATAGTAATTAACAAAGAAACCTCTAGGGGGAAAACCAACTCCTGCATTGCACAATTACTTATTTCAATTTTGGCAACGAATTTAAATTCATTAAAAATGCTGGTATGGGTTAAGTCTTGTAACTAGTTCAGGGATTTTCCCTCATATACTTCCCTGATCCTTTAAATTGTAGCATCATTATTCGCGGCAACCGCACACAGCTCTGCATATATACGTGCCTTTTGACTGACGAGTCGATATCATTACGGGAGCTTAGTGAGTAGCAGATGGACCGCAGCAGCTAGCTGATCACGGCCGTAGCGTAATTTGTATCCGCGAGGCCAACCGTCGAGCACGTTGCTGTTTAACCAAGTTTAGTGGTCTAGTGGACAATCCGCGATACGCTGTTTAGTTACGCTAGTAATCCTGCCCCAGTGGGTCGTGATCCTTGCGGTTGGGCATTTTTGTTTGTTGATCGATTGAAAACATCCTGCCATATTGTTCTAGTCCACTATGAGGGGGAGAATTGTGTACTTTAATACCCTAGCGGTACTAATCGTGATCGTGTGCGCACACCAGCTTCATCATCCGATCGCACTGGAACTTCTCGATACAGCGGATTCTCTTCACTTACAGCCAAGTGCCGCCAGTACAAATGTTACTGAAAGTGAAAGTGGTACGTATGGGCGATGGTGCGGTTTCCATTAGCATGACGGGCAATTTAGCAAATGCGGCAGTGCGTACGCTTGGCGTTTGATCCCATTATAAGTGAAGCGATCAATGCGATCGGTAACAAATGATAATGTTGGGTGTTTGCTCATTGCAGTTCATCCGCCACCGGCAGCAACCTTTGGCGGGGAACGTCCCACCCCGGAAGCAACAGATGGAGCCACCAATGAAGCACGGCATCGACAGAAGCGTCTCATATCGGCGGGTGAATATGAGCAAACGGCTCAGTACTGGAACATAGGCGCTCAGCTCAAGCTGAAGGAACATGTAATGAGGCAGCCTAACCTAAACATTGCCAAAAATGTGATCCTCTTTCTCGGCGATGGTATGTCAATACCGACACTTGCTGCTAGTCGTATGTATCTCGGTCAACAGCAAGGCCATACGGGCGAAGAAAGCCAACTGTCGTTTGAAGAGTTTCCCGACGTTGGCCTTGTGAAGGTGAGCACCATATGTATGAGGTGGGAATGCAAATAATGTTGTTGTGATACCGTATACTGATTTGTGAACTTAAGGGTTATTGCAAATTAATGAGCAGAGAAGTATTCATGCAAGAAGGAAAAATGTAGTCGATCATACAAATGATCTTCAGATGTGTAACAACAAGTGTACAACAACTCGAACGTGACAATAGATTCAAATTTACATTGCTGATGTGTAACCTGTTGGATTATGTTCATATTTTTTCTTTACAAGACCTACTGTGTGGACAAGCAGGTGGCGGATTCGGCTTGCACCGCGACGGCTTATTTGTGTGGCGTGAAGGCCAACTATGCAACGATCGGTGTAACGGCAGCCGTCAACTATGGTAACTGTGCCGCCAGCAATGATCCGCGCAACCACGTCCAATCGATCATGGCCTGGGCGCAGGCAGCAGGGAAAGCGACCGGTATCGTAACGACAACACGTGTAACGCACGCTAGTCCCGCCGGCACCTACGCACACACGGCCAGCCGCGATTGGGAGTGCGATGCCGATGTAGCGCGGACTGGTGGCGATCCGGCTCAATGTCCAGACATAGCGACGCAACTGATCTACGGCGATACGGGCAAAAACTTGCGCGTCATTCTTGGCGGTGGCCGCCGTAAGTTTCTTCCACGCACCATGAAGGATGAAGAAGGTTACCGCGGCCAGCGGCAAGATGGGGCCAATTTGATATCACAGTGGTATTACGGAAAACCACTCGGTACCGCACGGTACGTGTCAAACAGGCAGGACCTGATGGCTCTCAACCTCACCGAGGTCGACTATCTGCTAGGGCTGTTCAGTGCGGACCACCTGAAGTTCCATCTAGACGCCCGCCCGGAAGTGGATCCAACTCTGGGCGACTTAACATATGCCGCGATAAGAACGCTGCAGAAATACCCCGAGGGCTATGTGCTGTTTGTGGAGGGTGGCAAAATTGATCTGGCACATCATTTTACCAAGGCACGTAAATCGCTGGATGAGACGGTGCAGCTGTCCGAAGCGGTGCAGGTGGCACGTCAGCTCACCAGCCCGGACGACACACTGCTCGTGGTGACGGCGGACCATTCGCATACGATGACGCTATCGGGCTATGCGGCACGTGGTAACGATATTCTCGGCCTAAACAGCCAGATCAGCGATGGTGACCAGAAACCGTACACGACGCTAACGTACGCGAATGGACCGGGTGGGCCACAACCGGGTCCCAAGGGCCAGAGACCAAACATTACCGAGTCGATGATAAAGGACCATGAGTTCCAGTTCCCGAAGGTGGTCCCGATGAAGTACGAAACGCACGGCGGTGACGATGTGGCGCTGTTTGCGTACGGACCCTGGTCGCACCTGTTTGGCGGAATGTACGAACAGAATGTTATACCACACTTGATAGGCTATGCAGCGTGCATTGGGAACGGTGAGCACGCGTGTTCGACGGTTGGTGGTTTGTAAACAGCGTGGATCGCTTTTTAATTTGTCGTGTCGTAGCATGTTTGTAAATAAAATTCCTGTGTTTTTAAGTAACCGATCGGTTTTGTCATTACTGTTTATGCTACATTATCCGACCGCAGTACGTTATGGTAAATACGTCTGTTGTAGGAAATAAAGTTAGAGTCTTTGGAGAACGCTTATTGTCCAGCATTCATACATGAAAACCCGCTTATAGACATGGCCTAACGAAAATCTCTTATCAGACCTACACAGCAGAATATCGGCAGATCGACAAAAACGCGAGAGTACCTTAATGCTGTAGACGCATCTGCGTTTCAAATAGAATCAACCTAACGCTAAATAATTTCCAATATCGATGTATTATCCCAAACATGTTAGCAGATAATTCTCATGGGATTCAATTGTGATTTTCAATTCCGAAGATTTTGTGTCACTGTGCATGCTTGAATTGAAAAGCCTGTTTTTTTATTAGCCGCTGAGCGAAGTAATAAACGATATTTAAAATGGTGTTAATTGAAATTCCTAAATGTTTTATCAATTTCCTGCTAATTTTCTCCGTCTTCCATAACGAATAAATGTGGCAAGAAAATTTCTCGTGTATTACCTGAAATCAAGCAATTTGGCCGACAGGAGTTTCGTTAAAAAATACCACTGACATTCGTACAGAAGCATTTGACGTTCCGACGATCGGCGCTAAAACCGCGTGTCTGCAAATTGCGGTGAATTCCATTTGTGCTGCTATTGCAAAATCTTTTTACCGGCCGGGAAATACGTAAATCTGCGTGCATCGGCTGCGACCCGCCAATCGCAGCTGCCGTCACAAAGTGTCTTGCTGGAGCGTTGCTGTATAGTGGAAGTGTGATTGAAGGAAGCGGTCTTCGTCTGTGGTACACCTGTGCATTGCATCCGTAATCCGCCCCGAACATGGATACCGTCAAGATAAGCGAATTGCTTCGTGCCACCATCGACCCAACGCAACGATTGCAGGCCGAGGAGCAGCTAAATCAGGTGATAATGCGAAACAATCCCCTTGCGAAACCGGACGCGCATGAAAACTATCGTAATCTGGAAGATTCGTTCCGTGTCGAGCATCTGTGACGCGGTGTTCGCGACGTGGATGCGGAGATCGGTCGGACCGGCGGAGGGTGGCCGCATCGGTGGAGGAAAATATTTACAAGTGCATAACACTGGAACGAGCCGTAGTTGGTTGCAATGGTTATGTTTTTCTTTCAATGTCAAGAAATGATGATTCTCGCCGCCGCATAAGTTCGTATCGTTGTAAACAAATTGGACTAAAAATGATTAACCCTTGGATTACCCTTGAAAAATCAAACTTCACTGAAATTTGCTCTTTGGCGGAGCACAGCACAGTCAACGTGGTGGTGTTTTTATTAAACCACCCTCCCATTCATACGGCTACCACCCACCGGGGTAGCTGCTCCTACCTGTGGATGCGAACGAATTCATTGACCAAA